>NW_010268826.1:0-14845 GCF_000690775.1 Eurypyga helias
GATTCTATGATGATTCTATGATTCTCATGTCACCTCTGTCACCTAAATTAGCTTCTTCAGAGCTACTGTGAATATGTTTATATGGTCTTGTACTGTGTTGTCTGTAGAAATCCTGGCCTACCCTGGCTGTTTTGTGTCTGTACTTTGAGTATAACACTATTGCGGCTTTATTGCAACTAGTACAGATAATATTTTTTATTTTATATTTTTTACAGAGTCAATAATTTTTAAAGGAAAATGGGTGGTTGCTTGCACCTACATAGGAACATAAATGTTCATAAATGCATATTATTAATTTGTTTGAGATTACTTACGTATGTACATGAGTACACACCACACTGAAATGCTTATGCCAACATTCTCTAGGAACATTTTTGGTAGTTCAAGAACATTTAAAGTTATGATGTCTTTTATGTGCACTGCAGCATTTAATCTTTCTTTGGGAAAGAAGGAAAAAAACCCCAGTATTATATGCCATGTACACACTGCTTTTTCACTAATGAAACATACGTTTATTTTAAGTCTTGGAACATATGAGAGATAACATCTGTTCTTAAAAGATGACATATAGATGAAGAGAAACACAAATACGTACAAAATTTAAGCTTAGTGGATTACAGTATGAGCCAGAATCATATTGACAATGAATCTTTCTCACTGTTTGTAGTGCATGATAAAATGTGTTGCCTGCTGACAAAATGTTTGCCTGGAGAAGATCAATGGATGCTTGCTATTTTTTACTGTTATTTGTTTTAAGACTGACCCAGGTTGAACAAAAGTCCAATTGATGTCCCTGAATTTGACATTTTAGTACTCTTTAGTATAAAAACTTTCTCTCATTATTTGCTTTAAAATAAAAACCCTTGATGAAACATATTTTCTTGGGGCTTGTAGAAGGACCTGCTATCCATTTCACCTTAATTTCTGTAAATTTTGATAGGTAAAAGACATTACACATCTTACAGTTAGCAATGGTAAAAACTCACAAAAGAGCTCCCAAAGTTACCCATCAGTATTTTACCCTCATAGCTGCTTGTAGAATCTGATGTTGGCTGTTCTGGTTAGTTAGGAAGGTAATTGAAAGGACAGCTAAACGGGAAGAAGTACCAGGAATGAAAGGTTTTCCTTTTGGTTCTCTGGAAGGCCTATGAAATCAACAGTTTCTAAGATCAGAATTTTTGTTGTTAGCTGTGGCTTAGCCTGTTCCCATGAGACAATGGGTCAGTATTTCTGGAGTGGTACAACAAATAGATTGAGCAGTTGCAGTACTTCCAAAATGTGATTAAAGAAAAAAAAAGTTGATTCTGCATTTCTTCCAAATTATAATCATGGATGCACTCTTCTTAGCAGGGAATAGGTTAGGGCAAGGCTAGAAAACCCAGGATCTTGTGAAGGTTTCACTTGGCTAAAGGCAGTTTAAATAGCCAGTCCAAGAAACTAAGGGGATATGACATGCTTTCTTCCATGGTTGCTGGTACCCAGACATAGACAGTGAATTAAACCAAAGCAATCCCTTTTGAAATAAAGAACGTTCTTTCTATTTCCAGAATTCCTGAAATCTCCAACTGTCATAGGCTGTAGAAGTCCTGTCATACACCACAGAGCTGATATATGGTATGACTACACATCAGTCAACCAATTTAAAGCTTCAAAGACTTTAGAAT
Source organism: Eurypyga helias (assembly GCF_000690775.1). Classification (NCBI taxonomy): domain Eukaryota; kingdom Metazoa; phylum Chordata; class Aves; order Eurypygiformes; family Eurypygidae; genus Eurypyga; species Eurypyga helias. Next base: position 1,665 of record NW_010268826.1, read on the forward strand.
ACCACTTAACTTTTAAAAATGTGTTTGTTGTTACTGTTTTCCAGACCAACTTATGGAGATTTACATTTGTCAACATTAAAGCAACTTTGTTAAATGTCATTGTAAAGGTCTCGGTCCTTTTCAGCACTAAAAATACTTGTGACTTCAATTCTGACTCATTTTTTTCTGAGTCAATGTTAAGGTTATCTCTGTGGTAAGTAAATATTCCTGATAAGAATTACCACAGGAGAATCACATACCACAGATTTTCCTGTTATTTCTACAATCTCCTGATTAGGGGAAATTCAGTCATATTTTACTCACTTTAAAAGATTAAAAATAAAAATAAAGGCTTGAATTTTTTAAGCTTAGTATTTTTTTTAAGAACCTTTTTTTTTTTTTTTTTTTTTTTAAGAATTAAATAATGGCACAATTTTATTTCAAAGTAAATGCAGGAAAAAGCTTGCACAAAACCACGTTCCCTTTTACTAAGAACACCATCTTGAAGTCAATTGTAGTTCTCCAAAATATTAGGCATTTTCGAGACATTTCCAATGCTGTTAAAAAGTAATTTCTGTCCAGAAGTAAAGCAAAACCTAATCCTTAATACACTTTCTTTGAGTGTTTTCAGCAGTTTTTCTACTTGCATTCTGTGTATTTACTAATAGACCAAATACTGACATAGATTTTTGAGACTTTGCTTTATAGAGTACAAGCTGGGTAAGCAATCTGTAATCTATTAAGTCATGCCCTATAGTTCTGAATGCTCCAACAAACAACTGCTTATAAAAAGACATAGATCCGTATGACGTTTGAGTAAATATCGTGGTTTAGGTCCAGCCGGCAACAAAACACCACCCAGCTTCTCACTCACCCCTCCCTGTAGTTGGATGGGGAAGAGAAAATACAAGGAAAAACAGGCAGGTCAAGACAAGGACAGGGAGGCATCACTCACCAGTTATGGTCATGGGCAGAACAGACTTGACATGGGGAAGAAAAATTAATTTAATTAGTTACCAATCAAATCAGGGTGAGACAGTGAGAGACAAAACAGAACAGATCTTAAAAACTTTCCCTTCCCTCCCTCCCCCAGTCTCCGTCTTGCTGGGCTCAGCAGTCCAGATTTGGCTGCAGTCAGTCTGTCACACATTGTCTCTGATGCTCCTACCTCCTCAAGGGAGGATCCTCACACTCTGCCCCTGCTCCAGTATGAGATCCATCCCACAGGAGACAGTCCTCCTCCAACTGCTGCTGCTGGTTCTCTTTTTTGTTTTCCCCCCAGTTATGTTAACTGGCTCGACCATGGCCAGAGACACGTCCAACTTGGAGCCAGCAGAGCTTCTAGCAGCTTCTCACAGGAGACATTCCTGTGGCCATTTCCCCTGCTATCAGAATCCCCTACCACAGCCACAAATAGGGAGCCCATTTTTGGCTATATTAAACTGTGCCTCCACAGACTCTGAGATGTGCCCATGATTGTGCTCTGCTGTTTTCTCATCATCCAACCTCAGCATAGACAGTTTAGAAACTGAACTGCCATGTGTGGGGCTGGCTGTGCCCAGCAATATGTCATCTAGGCCTGTGGTATTAGGGGACTAAGTGTTGAGACATATCCATGTCAGTGGAGTTTCATGTGCTTATGAGGTTGGCACCTAGCAAATTTGCTGGCTGCATGGTCATCCAGTATAGTCTGGAGAGAAAAGAAATTCTAGACATATCTAAGCTGCTGTAGCTTTGCTCTTACTGAAGGGAATGGTATGAGTCTTCCTGGCTCCAGGACAGTGGCACTAATCTGAGGCTACAAAAATTAGAAGACTTCCCTTAGAAACACTTTCCTTTGATGTAAAAGAGGACAGGTTTTCTGCCGTGGATTTACTGACTCAAGCATTCCAAAACTCTTCTGTCCTGTAGGCCATTGCCTTCAAAATATGGCCTGGGATAATCAGAGCCTGTGATGATACACATACTCAAATGACAGGGAGAAAAGCTACCTAAAATGTGTAAATACTCCAGCTAAAAACATTCTCGTGCTTTATTTAATGAAAAAAGCAATCTGATCATGTGTGTCAGAGAAAATTGAATGTATTAGAAAATTCTAAAATCATTTGCCTTAAGTGGTTTGCCACTATAATACTGATGCAATTTTTTTTAATTCAATCAGAAAACCGCTTCCTTACTCTTGCTAACCTCGGTGATAAAACACTTCTGCAGAGAATAGGTCAGAACAGCTCCATGTTAGAGTGTTCGACATAATCAGCTTATTAATGGTGACTTATTTTCTTCCTTTCTTCTAAAAGAGAAGCTTTTTTCACTAGCTCTACTGGATCTTCTGGTATTTTTTGCATCTGGTATTATTTGAAAACTGCAAACCAATTGTCTCATGAGGCCATCACCCTGCAATTTAATTTCTAAAAGCTTTTTAATTATCATGAGGCCGAACATGTTAGTCACTTTCAACATTCCTTTTGTACGTTATGCAAGTAATAAGTTAGTGATAAAAAAATACAGACTGTTGCCACAGGTGGTTTGGGTTTTTATACTTTCAAGCAATACAATGCACCTTATTTAACTTTTAAAATATTAACACGTTTACATATATTTCCCAAAGGTACTGTATCAAAAGTAACAATCTAAACTGGATATAATTTAAATCCTTTTGATATACTCACACAAGGGTATTGCATCTGAATTTTAATATCTGGTTTTGCTTTCAAAGTGTGTTTCCAGGTGGTTTGTTTATAATGTTTGCCACATGGAAGATTGACAGCTACAACTAAGAACCTGGCTGAGATGATCATTTCAGTCCCTGCTAGTTTTGTGAATGGAAAGGCTGTTTTTTCTGTACAACCATCTGATACTTGTGTCATTTTCCTGATTTAATCCAAATAAAATGCAGAGCCAGTATATATAGCAGTATCTATGAAGAGTGGTGTGTAAGGATAGTAGCTGGAAGTAGTGGAAGGGGAAACATTTCTTCTGCACTTACTCATGGATGGCAGACTGGGATCCCACGTTGCAAGGGAGCAGAAGCATACCCTCCATTGGTGCAGTCTCCATGGAGATTGTACAACAGTTTTGTATATTTTGCTGCAAAAAGAAACACCTGTGCTTAAACTTACAGAGATTTAAGTCCAGATGAATTTTCTAATTCACATTTCTAATTTTTTCTACTTCTTCTTTTTTTTTCATTATAAACCAGTGTAATTTCTACTTCTTGGTTTTCTCCCACTGGCTGCACTTTACAGCTGTATTTGCTTCTTGCCTTGAATGCACTCCTTCGACTGCCAGTGCTGTCATGCCCCTGTGACTCACAGCTAATTTTACAAAAAACATCGTTGAACAGCTTGTAACCCTGGGACACATTATTGTGTATAGAAAAAAGAACAGGGAAGAAAAAAACCCCATCGTTTCCAGCCTAAGACACCAGAGAGGCAAAGGTTCAGGGAACTGTATACATCATGGTCTTTGCTGATAAAGAAACCCTGTAAAATTGCTGCTGTAACTCCACTGTTGTGCTCTTCTTTTTCCCTTTATGAACTGCAATGCTGCTACCACAGGAGGGAGCAGGGCCATGGATGATTTGGCACTTCAATTTGTGATTGTCCCAAGGTTTAATGGAGAGCTGTGCAGGTCTACACTCAGGGGCTACAGGTAGACCTGACGAGGCAAATCGACTTCAGATCTACAAGTGGACTTTGCTACTGTAAAAATCAAGAATTGGACAGAGCAACAGTTGTTGAGCTGTGACAGACATTTGAAGTCCTCACACATTTGCACCATCCTCTTCCATTCAGAGGAAGAGTTCACCTTTCATGGCTACACCAAGATATTGGAGATGGCTAAAATCACAGGCAATTTGTGAATTTAAGCATATCCAGAATCAAGCTTTTCATGTGAGCTTCTTGCCCTCTATACTGATTTATATCCACATGTGTAAAGCGGCACACTAGATTTAATTTTATTTAATTTTACAAGATACGGATAACCTAGATCTATTACATTTCAATTTAGCTTGTTTATTCATCTGTTTAAGATGCATGGAGATGACATACAGAGATAGTTAAGATTAATGAGTGGCTGATTAGCAGTTGAGTTCACATATGGAAACAAAACACCTGAAATAATTGCAGCAGGAAACCAATAAAATTTATTTTAATTGGTATGTGGCAATTTTATTTGTTTTTGTAAGGGCCAGATTGCTTACAATCTTATTTCCCTTGTGCCACTGAAATAATACATTAAATGACCTTAATCCAATAGAATGTGGTAGACACAGAACCCAGTAGCAATTCTGGTAGCTTTTTTATTTGCTACTAGAAAGGTAAGGTCTTTATTTTTGAAAGCATATAAGTATGAGCTCGACTTTAAGCATATGCTTATCTTTAATATTCTGAATTTTGGCCAGAGAGAGATGTAAACGCAACAGCAGTCAAGTGGCATAGATATTTTTGTATTTGATGTAAATAAACATCAGGTTACAAAGAAAAGCGAAGTACAGCTTATTTAAAATAATGGATAACATTGAAATGTTACAAAATGGATACAAGCTCACCAGGGAATAGCTTTAAACTGGTGAACAGAAGAAAGATTCCAAATGCCAGGAGAAATGAGAATGTTACAAAGCCTGCTAGTGGGAATAATGATCTGAAAAAATAATCCCCAGCTGAAGATAGAACTTGAGAAATTGATAAATAGGTTTATATGACACAGTTGCTTGTGATACCAGCAAACTGGGCTCAGTGTCCTAAAAGGTATCTTCCAGCCTGTTGTTCCCTGAGGGCCTTGAAAAGTGGGTCAGGGCCTAAAACACCCTTTATTACCACCCACATTTCACCTGTCTGGTTTCCAGGATAAATTGTTTTTGGATAAACCATTCATTAATTTCTTCCCACCTACTGTTTGCATCTTTGTGAGTGTTCCTGTGGATTCCCGTGGCTCTGTTCAATAAGAAAAACCTTGGATTGACATAAATTCTGCAGTTATGATGATTTATGTGTGTGAAAGAAAAAGTCAGAGAGAAAGTGACCTTTTTTCCTGATAATTTTTAAAACCTTTCCTAAAAGCATTGCTGGCAGACACAGGCTGCCAGGGCTGGCCAACCCTGAAACCACTCAGCCTGAGGATCATTTCTCACCTGTAGCACATTGTTGTTTGGGGACTATGTTCAGAGAGGCATATGGCTTCTGCATGAGAGAATTAGCAAATAGTTGTCTGTAAAACTGTGATAAGTTCTTTTCTGTTCCATTCTTCTTCTTGGTCCTTATAATGAAATACGATTCAGCATCCCATGGTGCTTTGCCTCATGCATGAGGCCTCAGGATGGACTTATTCCCTTTGCACTAGAGAGCATCCCACTGTTAGTCGTGTTCACCTAAGTAGTTTCACTTATTCTAGCCATACGAAAATCTCGGTGTTTACAGTCTCATCCCTCTCCTCTTTTCAATTTTATTTCTGTGTTCAAATACTTCTACTGTGTCTTTTGCTAGCACAGTACCAATTTTTCTCGGTAGGTTGACGGACACAAAATTTTGCTAAACTTTTTACTAATTTATTAATTTACTAATTCTTTAAAAAGATTCCTACATTTCTGAACAGTCAAAACATCCACTTCTTTGGCTTCATAGGGGTTTTTCTTTCAGAACTGCTATTCTAGCCTAATTGGTGCTGAATCCCTTTTATCTTTGGGTTAATCTCATGACATTCCAATGGAGTAAGTGGCATTTTCTAAGAGAAATTTCATGTGCATTCGCAACCAGACTGGGTTTCTAACCTTTACAGAGTGATGTCTAATCATTATTAATGATTACCTATTGTCTTGCAAGAAAATGGAATTCTTTAATATAAAAAAGGTGACATGATCTAGTGAATAAAGCAGACAGTGATGAGCAAAGAAATAATGCTACTTTTCCCTTTATTTCTTTAATGGAGTTTATTGAGTCAGCTGTTGAATGTTTTCAAATGTGATATTATTCACCTAAAAAGAAATGTCATTGTTGAACTATCTCTGTTTCTAAAATATTAAATCCTAAGCCTCTACACTATGTAAGTTCTGCCCATTAACTGGCACCCTGACAACCCTTAGCCATAATTTTCACTTTGCAAAGTTTTCTAACTCTTTGCAACCATAAGAATTGCTCAACAAAACCAGTGAACAAGGGTCCTGTTGTTCATTCAGAAAAGCATACAAAACCACACCCAAAACACCTAAATTCTCAGTAGCAATTTATCCAGAATGTTTTGATATCAACATGTACTCTGACAGTCTTTGCAATTCTCTGATTACTATGGAAATGAAATTAGCAACAATAAAGGGTGTGTGAGGATATGTTTCTTTCTAAAAGAATTGACTATCTTCAGTCTAATTCTTTTTGTGATAAATGTGAGTCTTGATAAGGACTCTAAAGGAAGAGGAGATAGATGCACAGAGTAGTATTCTGTGTGTAGGAGACAGCATGACAAAAAAAAGGTGAATTAGGCTTAATGTCAAAATAAACCAGTTTGTTGAACCAGAAACACAGAGATAAGAAACAACAGGAGACAATGACAGAAGAATGGAGAAAAAGAATAGGCAACTTTCAGTTCCTTCAGAATTTATATGGGAAAGTAGATGAAAAGCTAATTATCTTTTTTGCTTTCTCTTATATATGTGTTATAAAGTATCATTTATCACTGATTTGGTGCAAAAAAGTGTTTTCTGGATGTTGGAAATATCCCAGTTGAGAATGGGTGGACTGGGACACTATAAAATACAGCGTGTTAACTTCATTTTACATGAAATCATGGAGCACTGACAATTTTATGTCTTCACATGATATTTAAGGGAGAAATAGCACTAATTTAAAGCAAGTCAACATGGTAAAGAGAAGCTGTCTTCAGTGTGAGGTGCTGTGTTTGGGAGTATCAGCAATGCTGACTTAGGCTCTCCTGTTTAAAGAGATGATGACTCATAAGAAAGGAATAGGTCTCAAGCCCACCTGAAAACTCCAAAAACAATGAGTCCAAATATAGTTTGAATGTCTCACTGTTGTGAAAATTTATGCTATCAGTCTTCCTAATATCACGGTAACTACAATTAACAAGTCATGATGTCACATGATGAGTACTTTTTGCCAGAGGCAAAAGAAAAATATCTCAGCAGGAGGATAGATATGGATGTTGATGCCTTTTTTTTTTTTTAAACTTCTGAATTTTCTTTTGTCCGTGCATGCATAGACTTTAATTTTGGTTGGATCTTCAGTGAAAATGTTGAGTGAAAACCCACATCAGTCAGATTCATCGATGCTGGCTCTGTATGCAACACCATAATTGTAATGAAAAGACCATGAACCATTATAACCCTTCTTTATATATCTTCCATAAAAATTTCATCAAAACTGACAGAGCCCAGTGAAAGATGTTACTTCTCACTGACCAACATGTTTTGCTGAAAAAGTTGTGGACAGTTCAACTGGTAGGGTGAGAAAAACAACACTGAAAAAGCAATTATCATATTTTTCAGTGTATTGTTTTGTGAAAGATATATAATTCTTCCATGGAGGGCTATTTAAATTGTGGTGATCATTTTATCTTTCTGAAATAGCATAGTGGAAATTAAGATCCTCACTGTTTAACTAAAAGGGTTTGGGTGGCTGTTTCCTAGGAAACAGGAAAGAAAGGGTTTGGTTGTCTCTTAAAACGTGAAATATACACATTCATGCAGGGCTATAGTCACATGGTAAAAAGACATCCTATAGATAGTATAATTGCTACTGAAAATGCCAAAGAATGACATGCAGGTTTTCTTGGATATCTCAACATCTCTCCTATTCTAGAACCTGATAGTTAAAATTTCTTCCTCTGGTCAAAAAAACCCAAACCCTGGAGTTAAGGCACTGTTTGGATACTTCGGGTGTAGTGGTGTACAAGTGTCCACACTGAGTTTATTTTTCAGTGAGTTGATGTACAGCAGAAAAGCAGAGCTGCTTTTCCTCCAAAGCCAGCTGAAGGCTCCCCAGTGGCCTGGGCTTACTGCAGGAAGGGAAAAGTGGGAGAAAACAGCAGAAGGGAGAAGTACAAGAGAGAAAAGCCTTGGGGAATCAGGCTTGTGCTCCCGCTTCTGTCAGGGAAGGTGAGGGGTGAAGAGGGATTTCTTGATGGAGCATCTCTTTAGAAAAGCACTTTCCAACCTGTTATAACTCCTGTCCCATGGGCAGCAAAACCAGCTGCCAAGCAAATATCCCAGGGCGCTGGTATAGGAGAAATAAGCTACAGAGCCTTGGCTGTTGCACAGCCTGGCAGCTCCCTGCTGTGGCTGTGCCTTAAGCTAGACTTTGATCTGCACCCAAATGTATGCTGTCTGTAATTAGGTATATCATAAAACAAGCTAGAGTTTTCAGGTAGAAATCTGTGAAGAATGGTCATAACAAAATTTTTAGTGACATCCTGCAAAAGTTTGTCTGTTTTTGCAAATAGTTCTCAAATTATGGAAAGCTTTAAGGTTTTCTACTTCAATTTTGTAGAACAGGCATACCAGACACCTTTTTCTCTTTCCTCAAACATATAACTTGATACAATTAAAACCAGAGTCTCCCAGATACTTCACTTCACCTGCGCTGTGAATCACTGATCTGTAGAATCATAGGAGTTGGAAGGGACATTCTAAAGTTGAGTTAATTACCATCTGCTGCTCTCAGCTCATCCGCCAAGCTAGCAACCTCATTGTAGAAAGCTATAAGGTTGGTCAGGCATGATTTCCCTTCACAAACGCATGCTCACTACTTCCAATTGCCTTCTTTTCCTTCACATATTTGAAAATGGTTTCCACAAGGATTACCTCAATCACCTTCCCAGAATCTGGTGTGAGGCTCACTTGTGTTAAGTTCCTTGGATTCTCTTTCTTGTCCTTGAAGAAAGGAGTGGCATTTCTTTTCTTCCAGTCATCAGTGTCCTCTCCTGGCTGCTCTGACCTTGCAAGATAATTGAGAGTGGGCTAGCAGTGACATTGGCTAGCTCCCTCGGCACTTGTGGGTGCATCCTATCAGGGACCAAGGACTTATGTATGTCCAGATGGTTTAAATATTCCTTAAGCAGTTTCTCCTCCACCAGCGATAACTCTACCTTGGTCCTGACTTTCTCTGGTCTGAGAGGCCTGGGATTCCTGAAGACTGGACTTACCAGTACATACTGAGATCAATAGGGCATTCAGTACCTTTGCCTTCCCCATGTTCTTTGCCAGCATGTCCCCACCTCATTCAACAGTGGGCACACTTTTTCCCTAGTCTTTTTTTTTACTGCCAATACACCTGTAGAAGCCCTTCTGGTTTCCTTTCAAGTACCTTGCAAGACTCATCTCCAGGTGGGTTTTGCTTTTCCTAACCCGATCCCTGTATTTTCAGGCTGCATCTTTATATTCCTCCCACGTCACCTCACCCTGCTTCCACCTCCTGTACACTTCTTTTCTATGTCTGAGTTTTGTCAGGAGCTCCTTGTTTATCCATGCAGGCTCCTGCCACCTTTGCTTGATTTCCTGCTCATCAAAATAGACTGTTCTTGAGCTTAAAGGAGGTAATGTTTGGAAATCAGACAGATCTCCTGGATCCTTCACTCCAGGAATCTATGTCCTGATATTCTTCTAAGCAGACCTCAGAAGAGGCCAAAGTCCGATCTCCTAAAGATCATCATGGTTGTGATCCCGATTTTCCCCTTGCTCCCTCTTGTCAAGATCCTAAATTCTACAATCTCACAGCCACTATAGCCAAGGCTACCCTTGACTTTCGCATATCTAACCAGTTCTTTCTTGTTTGTAAGGGTCAGGTCCAGCAGAGCTTGTCTCCTCCCTGGCTACTTGAAACTTCCTGGATTGCTTGTGCTCTGCTGTTGTCTCTCCAGGAGTTGGCAGGGTGGCTCAGTCCCTGCTGAAGACCAGGCCCTGCAAATGTGAGGCTGCTTCCAGTTTTCTGCCAAAATCCCCATCCATTCCTTTCTGATCAGGTGGTGTGTAGAAGACACCCACATTGATCTGCTCTCTAATTCTGATTGCAGGTCACCATATCCCTCCCTGGACATGCCTAGTTCAAAGGTCTCCTCATCAGGTTGACCATCCTGCTGACAAAGATGTTTCTGCCTCACTTAGGTGGAATTTATCACTTCCTAGAAATTGTTTCCCTCATCTAGGGGGCCCCTGGCTGTCCCCTGTCCCAGCCAGCCCATCACCCTGGGCTTGCCCTCCGAAGCCTTCATTACTCCCAGCCCCCAGAGCCCCCCAGGGAGCTACTGGTTCTACTGCATCCCTTAAACAAACAAGTTATTAAATCCATTCTTGTCATGCTACAGGAACTGAAAACAGGTTATAAATAAGCATTATAACTGCACTTGAGGGTTTGTGAATAACATTTGATTTATCTTGGTTAATCATTTTATAAGTGAGAAAATGGAAGAAATATTTAAATAAGGGCTCAGTGTTCCGGTTGCATTAGTGTATTATCAGAAGGGATTACCTCCCATTCCACAGTTTTAGATGCTGAAAATATAAGATAACTGGACATAGCTTACCCCTGTACCAAAGCCAGTCCTACTGCCTCTGGTGAGTAGGGTTGAGAACAGACAGGACATGGGCAGCTCTGATTATGTGCAATAACCTGATAAGATTATGAAATAGAGCTCCAAGTGCTATGAAAGCCTAGGCAGAGTTTACTTAAATGGATTTTTCTTGAAACAAGCAAATCAGTGAAGAGGAGGAATTAGAAATCTAATTTAAAACACAGTATATCTCACCATTTACTTTGGTATTCTCATGGGAAATTTTTGGTTTCATTAATGCCATATTTAGTAGGAGAAGCTGTTAATATCTCTAATTACAAAAGGATTTTAGCATCCTATTGAAAACGATAAAAATAATAATTTAATCCTCTTCTCTGGTCTGTAACATCCTCTCTGTTGAGACCGAACTGAATTGGTCTCAGTCGTCTTGTCACACTGAGTGCTGAATGAGTACTGAACTGAATAGTCATTTCTTATTAATACTGTTTCAAGCATTTTTTGGCCTTTGTTCTTATGCTTTCTGCCACTTGCTTGCTGGAGTGAAAAAGATGAACTATGCTGAGAGCTATGAAGTTGAAGAACTGTGGATAGCAGGAGCTGCTGTAAGACCCTGTCCCTAGAGAGGGAAAACAATACAAATCTTGTATATTGAGGTGGATTTGAGATCAGCAAGGTTCGTCCACACATTGGCTAAACACTGTCACAGCATGCAGCTCCTCAGCGCACACAGGCTCGCGCTGAGAGGGGCTCTGCTTGCCCTGGTTCTCAATACTCTCCTGCTGTGCAAAATACAACAAATGCTTATTTCTTTTTTTTTTTTTTTTTTTTGGTGTGTATTGTGTCACATGTCCCCCACAGAATGAGCAGAAGAAATAAAAATTGCTTTCCTCAAATTAAGCCTTCTATTTTTCTATAAAGCTCAGGCTATGCTCTTACCCTTTGTTTCAGATAGAGTGATGCACTTCACTCACAAGAGAGAAGCAGCAATACATTTTATTGATATACGACAGTGAGTTAACAAGGTTCAACAGTAAATGCAGCAGTAGTTTAACAAGAGCTGATGGAAAGGTACACCAGATAATTTACTGCGTAGACTTAACAGGGGTCACATGAAACTGTCAGGGAGACCCTCCCATTGAGTCATGAGTTTTAGAAAGGTACCCCTTGCTTTCCAAATTCCTTCTTGAAGAGGAGTCTAGGTGTGGCTAGACCAATCCTAGTCCCAGACTTGGTCAGTGGTTTATGTCTAAAGTTCAAGTGCAAGGTCCTGTACCTGGGTTGGGGCGATCCCAAGCACAAGTACAGGCTGGGTGGAGAGTGAATAGAAAGCAGCTCCGAGGAGAAGGACTTGGGGGTACTGGTGCATGAAAAGCTGGACATCAGCCGGCAGTGTGCGCTGGCAGCCCAGAAGGCCAACTGTATCCTGGGCTGTATCAGGAGAAGTGTGGCCAACAGGTCGAGGGAGGAGATTCTCCCCACCTCCTCTGCTCTGATGAGACCCCACCTGGAGTGCTGCATCCAGCTCTGGGGCTCTCAACATAAAAAGAATATCGACTGGTTGGAATGAGTCCAGAGGAGGAACACGAAGATGATCAAAGGGCTGGAGCACCTCTCCTATGGGAACAGGGTGAGCAAGTTGGGCTGTCTCAGCCTGGGGAAGAAAAGGCCCCAGGGAGACCTTAGAGCACCTTCCAGTACCTGAAGAGGCCGACAAGAAAGATGGAGTATTCAAGACTAAGTTGGATGAGGCTTTGAGCAACCTGGTCTAGTGGAAGGTATCCTTGCCTATGGCAGGGGGGTGGAACTAGACGGGCTTCAAGGTCCCTTCGCACCCAAACCATTCTATGATTCTATAATTACATAAGCACGATCAATCCTTTATATCACTTGGCTAAGATTTCAAAATTTAGCATGCTATTAGACACTTAATGAGAATGTGTTGTGGCAAGGAATCTCTCATCCTCGAGGAGTAATCTTGAGAGATGTCCCTAATCAAGGGGACATCCTGGTGTGCAGCCCACTGCTGTGCAGGAGAGTTCAAAAGGTTCTTGGACTGGTCACTATTTATGATGGTAAGATGATTAACTCAGAGTCATGTTTATATAACAACCAAAGATGTTAGTTTCTTCCAAATTTGGCTTGAGTTGGGCATTGGCCGGCACTGTGCTTAGATGGGTACATTGCCATAAATTAGCCGTTGGCTGTTGTGTTGTTATCTGACTCCCCTCAATCCACTCTGAGCCAGGTGCATCCATCACATCCAGGCGCATCCATCACCACCGTCACTGGTGGTTATTGCTTGATCAGGGCTATGAGAAAAGGCCAGGGTGGGGGCAGGGAAAGCACACTGTCACACCCTGCTAATAGTGAGATTTTCCCCCTGCCTAGGCTCTGCCTGCCTTTCATTTTCCTTTTGATAGCTGGTCCTGGAGCCTCTTTAGAGTTGGGGCTATAACTTCTCCATTAAGCCAGATTATTTTTGATATAAATGTTTATTTTTCCTCATAGTTTAATAGAAACTGACATTCAAATTCAAATAAGGCCGAACACTCTATGTCTTTATTTATTAAAAGTGTCAGTATTTTAAAACGAGTGTCTTTAACTACAAGAAGACAGTCAAGAAGTAATTTTCTCTCTACACGCCCCCCCTCCCACCACACACACTGTTGTGGTTTAACTCCGGC
>NW_010268827.1:0-17934 GCF_000690775.1 Eurypyga helias
CGGGCGGGGGGAGAACCCCCGGGGGCGGGCGGGGCGGCAGGGTGAGACGTTGTTCTTGGAAACCGAAAGTTTCCGAACCCGAAAGTTGGCTGTCGGGGCGGGGGTTGGGCGGTGTGCCTTGGCCGGGAGCCGGGCGGTGAGGCGCAGGTCGTCGTGCCCCGGTTGCACCGGCCCTCGACCGGAGAGTCAGCTAAATTATTTAATGGGTTTTAAAGCCCGCAAAGATCGAGTGTGTTGGAATAAAGCCCTTTTTCTGGGTATTGGTGTGTGAGGGCGGTACTTCGGAAGTTAAAAGTGCACGGTGTGGAGGAGCGAGGCGTCGCGATGGTTTAGCGTCGGGCTCATAGCAGCCCCACGGCTCTGCAACTGCTTTTCAGATGGACAGTGGCAACTGCTTTTCAGATGGACAGTGATAACTGGACAGGAACTGCGTGCTCGTTAGTAACTTGCCTTACTTCCATCCTCACCAGGGGCAGATGGGTTTTTCCTGTTCAATAACGCATCTTCTTTTACCCTGAGATACTTCAGGTTATCAGTGTGCTGATCGGTTTTGCCTGAATTTTAATCTTTTAAAACTGTTCATCTTTTAAAAGCAGATCCACACTGCATGTATTTCAAGTTGTATTTTCTGTGAACATGGAAGCGTTCATCCTTCCTAGGTGTCTGTTGGAGCAGAACGATAGAATCCTCCAAAAGTGATCCAGAAAAAGAAAAGATAGTATTTTCTGTTGTGTCAGGATGTGGAAGAGAAACTGATTGTATTTTCCAGTGTAATAGTTGCAGGCCGCTCACTACCCAAACATTATGAATTATCACACAGGAAACAGAAGTGTGACAGTATTGCTGAGTATTGTTGTTTGCTTCAAGTTTAATCTGTTCAATTTCGTAAATATTTTTGAAAGGTGGTTTGCATTTCTAAGGATCTGGCTCTGTGGGTATGCAGCTGCTTACCTAACTATAAGTTTTTGTTGGCCTGGCCTTCTTTAGCCTTTTATTTCTGCCCTTTTTTCTCTAGCAGGGAAATGAGCTCACCCCATGTCCTCTAAACAGGTAATCAGTTTTTGTCAAAGTCATTTTGCTGAACTGGTTTACTGTCTGTTTGTGCAGGCACCAGTTCATGCATAGGCAGAGAGGGAGTGGACCCTGCAGCCAGGAACGGAGATGAGGAGCAGGGAGGTGGTGCCTGCTCAAAAGTAACTTTTCAGCACTGTAAACTGGCCTGCCTAATCTCTGTTGTGTAAAAAAACACAAAACAAAACAGAACAAAATAGGCAAGTGAAGGAGTACATTCTGGCAAAGTGTACAGTTTTGATAAGCACTACTTACTACTGAATAAATCTGAATAACCATACCGCAGATTCTGTGGTTCAGAAAATGTGTAGTTGGTGCAAGGTGTCAAAAGTACAAAGGTATTTTAGGCAGGTCTGATGTGCTTATGGACTCCACAGCAGCACAGATCTGCAGGGTAGGAATATGAATCACGCATTGCAGCAGCGTTGCTTCCCAAACAGTGATTAAATAAATGTTATTCTGATGTTTGTTTTATCTGATAAGTGTATTTCGTTGTTCATTTATGTGTATCCCAACTGCTTCTTACTGAAATGTTAAAAATTTTTGGCACAGTGTAGTTACTTAAGCTAGGTAAATTTCGTTAGTCCTCATTGCTAATAAAAGCCCATGTATATGTGATCTTAATTTCATTGAGGTAGCTAGTCTTTTCAGAATCCCTCACTGGTTAGGTGCTTGAAGTCAAGTTTTTGTGTTTAAAAACCAGTGTTCTTATGTCTGCTGCTGTTCTAGACAGGGTTAAGAATGTGCAATTTTTCCAGTGTACCCATTCCCACTTGGGGAGGAGACAACTAGGTGTATCAGTTCAAGGTTTTGCTTAAAGGAGGTGATGACCGTTTGGACAGTTCAGTGAGATTCTAGATTTCTCCTTTATTTCTGCCTGTTCTCCTCTTCCTCCGCAGTTCCTAAGGTTATGCACATGAGTAATCCATAATTATATGCTGTTCTTGAAAGAATTTTGTAGCAGGCTATTAAAATGTGTGACACATGATTACAGGGCAGGAATGTGCACGAGAGATTCCAGGGAGAATCCTTCAGTGAAGAATGAGGAGGTGGTGATTTCAGTGTGTGGTGTATCACAGTAGAGCCCTAAACTTTGAATTCTCCCGTGCTGAGGATGCCTGATAGTTTATTCAAACAGCTTGTGATTTCACGGTGAAAGAGCAGGTACTGAGTTGTCAGTGAGAGGAATGAGATCGGGATGTGGAAAGTGTGGTGCAGAGCTAGGTTTGTGCTCTACTCCATTTATTCTGGAAGCTTTGAAACTACAGTTTTAAGTTCCACATGCAAGTGATGCTTTGCAGGGATATAGAATCATGGAATGGTTTGGGTTAGAAGGGCCCTTAAAGACCATCCATTTCCAACCCCCCTGCCATGGGCAGGGACACCTTCCACTAGACCAGGTTGCTCCAAGCCTCATCCAGCCTGGCCTTGGACACTTCCAGGGATGGGGCATCCACAGCTTCTCTGGGCAACCTGTCCCAGTGCCTCCCCACCCTCTCCGGGAAGAGAGATAAAACACTCCTAGCACTACACTTAACACACATGTGCAGGTCATGTGTTTCGGGGTTTTATAAGGAAATAAGTGGGTGGAGTATACTGGTGGTGGATGGAGGAGCATTTCTGAATCTGGGTACCAAGAGGCTTTATGGGAACATGCAGCTGCCATTATTCCCAATTCTGGCTGTGTTCCCTCGCTTTATGAGGGAGCCTTGGAGAGGTGAGGGAGAAGAATATTAATAACCAGGTACAGGCAGGAAAAATACATGGAAGAGGAATTGCTCTGCTTTTTAAGTTTGTTTTGATTGAGGCATTATAAGGTGAAGCTGATTTTCTTCCCTCATTTTTCTCTTAGGTATTACTCCTTTTGACCAGAAATTCTGGTTCTGAGCCAGGTCTCCTCCTCCTCTTCCTCCTCATTCTTTGGGATACCATCTTTCAAAACAGTCTTTGTGCACATACAAATTACAGAGTGACTTGAGTGTTGAAATCAACTTCCTATTAATGCAGCTGATGTAAAGATTTTTCTCAGTAACTTACCTGTTACAGGAGGAGCAGATTTGGATTTGGTCTTACCAGATTTCCTAAGACACACGTTTCTTCTTCACTTGGTGCTTTCAGGGGAGTCTGTCTTGAGTGTCGCTGGATTACAGAGCTTTACGGTCTTGCAAGTAGCTCTTCTCTTGACAATACCTGTGCAAGGGCACAGAACTTGATGCATGTGGGGAAAAAAGGGATGTTAAATAGTAAGCTGATCTGTTAAGGAAGAAGGCCTAGTGTAATATTTATCTTCTAAATATTGATCTGTAGGCAGTGTGGCAGAGCAGTAGTTGGCTGTGAAACAAGTGTAATGCCTTGGCACAGTAAAAGTTTTATTAGATACAATTCAGTATACTTTAAATATTCACATATTAGATAGATAGATATTCACTGATGGGGAGTCTTAAATTGAGCAGTAAGTGGAGAAGAATAAGTTGAGATTGTTGTTAGATCAGTGCGTAGCACAATTTCCCTGCCTGTATTTATTTGCGCTGCTTGTGTTCCTGTGTGAGGTTTAAAGGTGAATCCACTATTTTTTGCTTTAATCTTGATATTCAATATTCTGCAATATTCAGCATTCTGAAGCATATTAACTTATTCCAGCATTTCCAACTTTATTCTGACAGGCTTTTCAAAACGAAACTAAATACAAAGGCCATTTTTAGACTTTAGGCTGACCATGAATTGGATGCTAACAATTTCTTCTTTGACAGTATTGCAGAAATTCAGAAAGACGTGGAATATCGACTGCCGTTCACTGTGAACAACTTGACTATTAATATGAACATGTAAGTAGAGTGGCATATCTCTAGGCACACCTTGAAAATTAAAAATGTTCTCCAGAAAAAGTAGTAATTGAACATAAATGGCTCCCAGCTCATAGGTAATTTTTGGGAACTATAACCTGGATTTGCGTTAGTAGTTGTAGTGATACGAATGAAACTAGTTCTGTACAGGATGCAGGAGCTCAGCTGAAAGCAAAACTATACTTTGCCATGCTCAGCTCCTAAAATACTTGCGTGTTTTTAGTTGAAGGCACGCAGAAGAAAGTGCTTGAGAGTTTGTGATGACTTTGAATCCCCTACAAGTGAAAGTAAACTTCATTAGTAATTTACTAATCTACTATAACTCCTAACTCTTACCTCAGTGAAGCTTCGGGATTCTAAGTGATTTATTGTAACATTTCCTGTGAATTTAGTTTGGGAGTGCTTTTGCTCTGGCAGATATTGATGGCATTCTAGTCACAATTTTTTTATTACTTTAGCCTGAAAACTTGCCTGATAGACGCTAGACTGCACTGTCTTTGTAGTAATAACCTTTGTATTAGTAAATATTCTTGTTATGCTACAGCTTTTTCTTTGTCCATGGACGTAATTGCATCACTGTTACACTGCAGTTTTGCCCAGTAAATGCTCTCTTCGGTTCTGTGGAAGTCTAGTTTTCTAACCTCTCTGACTTCAAATTTTGTAACTGAATAATCCTCTTGTGTGCTACGCTCTTTTTCTCTGTAACTCTTCTCATAGAAAAGTAAGTTTATGTAATTAGTAGTACTTTTTCTTTGCATAAGGAGCCCTCTTATGCAAACCTGGTCATGGGATGTAGCTGTAGTAATGATTATTCTTGTATTTGCAGCTTGCTTCCGCCTCAGTTTCCTCAGGAAAAACCAGTCATCAGTGTTTTCCCACCTGTGAGACATCATTTAATGGACAAGCAGGGACTCTATGTGACCAGTCCATTAATAAATAATGTATGTATAAATCCTAGCTTCACATGTATCTGCTGTTAATAGCGATTTTAATACATGTCATCCTAGATTATTGCTAACGCTTCTGATAAAAAAGGCTAGTACAGATCCTAATCCCTCTCAAACTATGTTTTGAGGAGTCTGAAAACATAAATTCAGTAGTGTTCAGTAAACTTACTCTTTTCCTGCTACCGTTACTGAGTTCAGTATTCCATATATCTGAAAAAAATTTGTTATGGTGGCTTAGAAAGTTCCTATCACTTTTCTTGTTAGTACCAGTATCACAGTCCTTGTTTCTCTACCTGAAAAAATTTTAAGTTATAGTGGCTTAGAAAGTTCCTATCACTTTTCTTGTTAGTACCAGTATCACAGTCCTTGTTTCTCTACAGTGTATTCCAAATAAGGCAGAGGATGCTTTAAGACTGTTTTGTAATGTAGTTCTTTCTACCCTAATCCTGTTAGAAAGATGTAAAGGTTTTAGTTCTAAATATGCAGGACTTCAATATACTGTGGGTTTTTTTAACTCTGCCAACCAAGACGTGGTTTTTCTGGCAGTGGGGTGGGGTAATATACTGTGGTTTTTTTTAACTCTGCCAACCAAGACATGGTGGTTTTTCTGGCAGTGGGGTGGGGTTACGGCTTTTTCAGACTCCAGTTAATGATGATTTTTGCCTCAAACTTAAATCTTGATTTTGGTTTCGGTTTTTTTTTTTCCCCTCAAATGTAACCCAGTAACTAAAGTTGGACTTTTTTTAGTTGTTGATCA
The DNA here is from genome assembly GCF_000690775.1 of Eurypyga helias. Taxonomy (NCBI): domain Eukaryota; kingdom Metazoa; phylum Chordata; class Aves; order Eurypygiformes; family Eurypygidae; genus Eurypyga; species Eurypyga helias. The sequence continues at coordinate 5,619 of NW_010268827.1, forward strand.
GAAATGTGCTCATTTGATTCTCCATTGATAATGGAATAATCAAAAGAGGTGTCATTCTGGGTAGCTTTCTCACTTTATTTGGAGCTCGTGTAAACACAGTTTACATTAGCTGATGTCTTTGAATTAGCTTACAGTACTGCCCTGTCAGTATAGCAGGTAGTCAAGTTCAGCACAGTATGAACTGTTGGATTCCAGGAATAACTTTTGTTCTACATCTGCTTTAAGTTTTTTGGGTTTTTATTTTTCTTGTCTTTACCAGTTTACAATGCACTCAGATCTTGGAAAAATTATTCAAAGTTTACTGGATGAGTTTTGGAAGAATCCTCCAGTTCTGGCATCTAGCTCAACATCATTTCCATAGTAAGTATCTGTAAACATGATTAATGTAACTGTACATTAAAAAAAAAAAAAAGAAGAAACCAAGTGTCAGGAGGGCAGGAACAGAAATAATGTAATGGATTTATTGGGAGACACAGATTCCCTGCCCTTGCATGATTTCGTATGCATACTTGATGGCATGATTGTTTTGAGAAGAAACACTAGATTTCATTGGAGTTAATGTATGAACATGCTGATGTAACTTTATATGCTTCTGTTTTCTTGAGAAAGAATAAATGTTTACATTATCAGATGAAATCTTGAAGTTGCTGTAGCTCATGATCTGAGCAGTTGTGTTTTTTCATAGCCTGTTCATAATCTCCCAGGCTTAGAGGCAGCTTCTGTTGCATGACTGTGTAACAGAAATTGTGCGTTTTAAATAATTGTATTAAATATGCAAAAGTGGTTTGAGACATTATGGCTTTATCAGTACAACTGTGGTTCTCATGGCTGACACTGGTACTGGGTTTAGATGCAGCTGCAGTTGTGAATTTCAGATAAAAAAAGCATGTTATTTAAAAGTAATTATGTGTGTGTTGCCCAAGCTGTTAAAAGCTGTAGCATAAGGAAGAACTGATGTACGACTCAGAGGCATTTCTCAGGACTTTTAGGTGGAAACAATTGAAATTTACACTCTCACAAAAGTTTGAGAAGTGGTTTTCGTGTAATTAAAGAGTGTGAGTGTGTATGTGGCTGCCCTACAAGAACATAATTTAATGGAGTTGTGTATTATGTTGCATTGTGAGACATGAAGGGAACTTACTATGTTGGAAGTAACTGAGAAAATACAAAGTTTATGGTCTTTTAAAAACTCAGTCTTATGTCTAGTATGTGTCTAGTAATTGTAATTCAAATTATAAGAAACGTGCTGTAAGCAGTTGGTTGCTCATGGTTGTGGTGGGTTTTTTTTTTTTTTTATTTTAGCCTTTTCAACAAAGCAGACGGAATGCCTCCTTATGCTCCTCAGGGGTTTCCATTTCTTCCTCCATACCCACCTCAAGAAACAACTAGAACAATGGCAGCCGTGCCTGTTGCTGAATCAGTTTCTTCAAGCTACACTACAGACAAGCCTGCTGCTCCCTCTTACGGCTTGATTGCTGATCTGCCACTGCCTGTTCCGACAGCAGAAGGAGGGCTTCAGGTCTGTGCACTGAGTCTTGCTGCCTCGGCTACCCGACTATGCTTCATTATTGTGCTGGTGCTGGGGAAATGAAATTCTCATTATGGCTTTGATGAAAAGTTTCTTAGAACAAACTTGAAGTCGGAGCAATAAGTTTGTCTTTCTGAGTTTCAGTGAAACTAGTGTTATGCTAAATATCTTTGAATACATGTTTTTTTGGAGCTGCACTCCCCCATAATGCAGCTATGCCTGGTTCTCCAGCCATAGAAAATGAGATCCTTTTCTCTATGTGGGACTTCCTGTCCAGAGCATATCAGGCCAGAACAATGTGCAGTCCTAAGCTTTTATGTGTATTTATTTCTTGGCTTCATGCTTCAAATACCCCTCTTCACAGGTTCTTGTACGTGTGTACTCACAAACTTCCTCTCACTGATGCACTCTGGAAGGCTTTTTGTTTTTTTAATGTGCTTTAGAAACATATCTACATGTTTAATTAGTCTTCCATCAGATCTTGTCTTCAGAAGCAAAAGCTTTCTTCAACTTAAGATGCTTTTCTGGCTGTGTAAAATTTAAAATTTTTACTTTCTATCAAGAAAGACTTTTTTTCCTTGTCTAAAAACTTTTATTCCCTGAGGTTTTAAACCACAGGAGAGAGATGAAAATGTCAACCTCTATCAGTTCTCACTTCCCTGAGTGATACTCCTCCTGTGTGTTTCCTGGGTGATCCACTGCAAATGGAGGTCTCAGCAAGACAGCACTGCAAACTGACTGATCTTTTACAACATGCCACTCCCTACATCCCCAAGTATTTTGTAGCCACGGTTGAGCTGAACATCATCTGTTTGGAAGCTAGCACTACTGCTTCTTACTGCTTTTGCTACGTTTCTTGTTGCTGGGAAATACTCATCTCCAGTTTTGGATTAGTCTGGTTAAACATCAAGAAATTGATCTATGAAAATCTACTGAGCATTTCTAAACTTCTGTCTAGGTTGGCCAGAATGGACTGACTTACAGGATGCCTGATGTTCCCGATACATTTCCAGAACTCTCAGAACTGAGGTAAACTTTCAGAAGGTAGCAAACCTTTCCATAGTCATAGTTTAGTGATTGAAAACTTGGTCCTTTCAAAAAGGAAAAGACCTTTGGCAAGAAGGTCTTTGTTTTCCTTGACACCTTAAGAGCCTGCAGCATCCTTATTACGTAGCAGCAGGTTAGGAGATTTGGGGGAGAAGTGTAATTTGTTAAAACACTGATGAATTTTGGCCTTCGACGACTGGATCAAAATTCCATGCTTCTTCTGATGGTAGCTGAGTTAAATCACGAATGGTATTGGAGTTTTTCCGAGGAGCTCTGCTGGGTGTGGGTGGCCAGTTTTTGGTAGCTGGAGGGCTGCATGGGTGGCCGTTGTGCGAAGAGGCCAGGGGCTGCCCCCCTGCCAGACACAGTTGGCTTGGCGGCAGCTACATTTCCCTGTAGCCCATGGAGGGGACTGTGCTGGAGCACATATCCACCTGCAGTCCATGGAGGACACCACATTGGAGCAGGTGGATATGCTCTGAGGGAAGCCGCAGCCATGGAGTTCCCTAGAGGAAGTTGAGGGTGTTTTGCCTGTGATCATAATTGGTAAGGGATCTCCCTGTCTTTACCTTGACCCACAGGCTTTTCTCCTATATCCTGTTGAGGAGGGGGACTGAGAGAGCAGCTGGGTGGGTGTCTGGTAGCTGGCCAAGCTCAACCCACTACAGCAGCACTAAAAAACACTTTATAGGAAGTGAGGCTTGAAATGAAAGATAAGTTTTAGCACACTGGTTTTTAAGCTCACTTCTGGAGATAGAGCCCACAATCCAGGAGAAAGGGGAAAAATAAGTTGCATATCTGTGAAGTCCCTATAAATGCCTCAAGCTTTCAGCTTTTGGCAGAAATTAGTAACTCTGCAGTAATGTTTGCTGTTAGCCTTAAACTTGCTTTCTTTCTGTTTGAATTTAGCATATCGCAGCTGACCAATATGAATGAGCAGGAGGAAGCGTTCCTGGCACAGTTTGTGACTCTGCCGCAACTGAAACAGGTCATCGCTGACAGAGATGACTTAGTGAAGAGCATTGAAGAGCTGGCAAGTAAGATGTCAAAACATGAGCATCTGTGGCTGTGTTCTACGAACAGAGTCCTTTAAAAATGTAGTAAGAGTGACTTTATTTTATAGAAAGAAACTTGTTGCTGGAGCCTGGTCTAGAGGCAAAGAGACAGATGGTTTTGGACAAAGTAAGTGAACAATAAAGTCTTTTTCAGAAATATTAGTTGTAGTATTCTGGGTTTTTTTGGGGTAAAGCATTGTTTTTCTTCTCCCTTCCAGTATGAGCAACTTACACAGATGAAAGCAGCCTTTGAAAAAAAGATGCAAAGACAGCATGAACTTAGTGAGGTATAATCTCTATATTGTATTATCCTTTAAGAATACTTTAATTAAACTGAAGTTTTGATTTGTGTCTTTATCCATAAAGAAGATGCTTCTGCTTCAACTCTTAATTTTATATGAAATAGATTTACATCAAGTATGACATAAAATAGGGTGAAATACCAAACAGTGGGAAAGCAAAACTCTTACTATCACACTACTGTTGTTTTTTGGGGTTGGGTTTGGTGGGTTTTAATGCTGCACTAGAAGCAAAGTTGGAAGAAGGGAGCGTGATGGGAGCATTTAGAGCTGTTCTTAAGTACAGTCCTGACTCTAACCAGTTTTAAGAACAGAATGATTTTTAAAGAAGGCTTATTTAATTAATGGTACCTGTTTAACATAATGAGCTTGTAAAACTGTACCAGATAAAAATGATTAAAACCATTGCTTCAGAAACTTAAATTCTGTGATTGACTGGATACGCTTCCTTTGGGCAACATGTTAACACGCTGTCAGACTTTGCACGTTCTGAAGTGCAGATAGGGGAAAGTCATTACTTCAGAAAGCAGTTTGGGGAAGGAGAATAATTTCTGATTATGTTCACCAGGATATGCATTAAAAGTTGGAACTTCTGATAAAATAATTTCTGCACTGAAATCTTCGGTGTTTGCAAGACCTGTCACCTGAGAATATGGCAGTCCATCAAAATAGCATGCGTAGTACCTTACCTGCATTTCAAAATGCCCAATAAGTAACAAAATACGAAATAGCAAGCAAAAAGTTATGTGACAGCAGACTGAATTATCTCATTGGTGATCTAAACAGAATGTTTCCTCACTTGAAAACGAAAACAGTCTGACTCCTAATGCCTCCGTTCTGTGTGATGTAAATTGGTTTTAAAGGGAGCACAGGTGATTGGCACTGAGAAACATTTAACTTCAGTAAGAAAGCACGTAAGAAGAGGACATAATACCCCTCTGCTGTATGACCTTTTATTTTTTTGAAGTTAAATTTGCTGGTTTGATTTAATGAAGGTTTGGAGGTTGAGAGTCGAGGAATTGCAGCTGGATTTTTGTGCTGCTTTTCCACATACGCTGTATCTTCATCTGTTGATGTTCACTGTACACTACCTGCTATCTCCTGTCCTCTCTCCTTCAGAGTTCCAGACAAGTCTTTTTATGTGTACTGTGGGTGAATTTTAGTCATTTTTTATGGGAGCAAACTCCTTATTTTGGACAAGATTAATTTAACAGGAAATGTCTGATTACATGACAGTTTTACAGTGTGTAATTTCATGGGGTAGATGAAGGGTAGTCTGAGCATCTAAAATCTATAAACGTCTTAGTTGTGCAGTTCTGGCTCTGTCCAGACTGCAGCTGAAGATGTGAATCCCATTCTGATTTATCCTCTAATAGGTTTGGAGGTTAATAATGAAATTATGTGCAATAAACAGAAATAAGGTTTGAGGTTTGTAAGAACACAAGAATTACTATACTGGTTTAGATTAGCAGCCCATCTGCTTCTTGAGTAGGTGCTTTTTCCTTTCCTGTCTTCCTCTCCACAATCATTTCAAGGGTATTTAAAAGCTGAACAGTAAAGGCTTTCTTTACTTTTTCATACTTCTCAGGCTGACTTTCAAAAGCAGACCCTGTTTATTGAAGACACTTGAAACACTAGTTCTGCTCAGAAATCATGCACTTGAGAACTTGGTCAGATTTCCAAGTTGGATGGTTTCTACAGTGCAGGGTAAAAGTTGAAAAGCTTTATACATTTGAGAATCAAGACCTAAACGAGCCACACTTTTCTCACGTTGAATCCTTTCTGGTTTAACAAGCTATGCTGTTGCTTGGAGATGAAGCTCCATCTGGTCACTTAAACTTTTCCTGCTGTAATAATGCTGTGTTCACATATCCCACATTTATATAGTCATTTATCTTTCTTCTTGGAAATGTCAGTTTTGTGGGACAGCTTAATATTACATGGGAGTTTTTATTTCCTTAGAGTTGCAGTCCAAGTGCTCTCCAAGCCAGACTTAAAGTAGCTGCTCACGAAGCTGAAGAGGAATCTGACACTATTGCGGAAGACTTCTTGGAAGGCAAAACAGAAATAGATGACTTTCTTAGTAGTTTCATGGAAAAGAGAACAGTATGTAATACACAATTTCTTCTAACCTGAGAGATAACACAGTGAATAAATTTAAGACTTGGAGTTTGAGCAGTTCTGTGATACAGAGCAGGGCTTTTAGTAAGCTCCAACAAAAGAAAAATATATCCCTAAGTGGCTTCAGTCTGTCTAGAATATAATCTGGATTGTGAAGACGCATATTTTTAAGGTGGCAGTGCAGAGGTCTCCTGCATTAGACTGTAATCCTGTGTTGTTGCAGGTATTTCTGTGCCACTTTCTTCTATATCCTATAGATATAGAGGATATAGAGGGCTGGAGCACCTCTCCGTTGAAGAAAGGCTGAGAGAGTGGGGCTTCAGCCTGGAGAAGAGAAGGCTCCGGGGAGACCTTATAGCACCGCCCAGTGCCTGAAGGGGCTACAAGGAAGCTGGGGGGGACTTTTTACAAGGGCCTGTAGTGACAGGACAAGGGGTAACGGGTTTAAATTGAAAGTGGGGAGGTTTAGATTAGATATCAGGAAGAAGTTCTTTCCAGAGAGGGTGGGGAGGCACAGGAACAGGTTGCCCAGAGAAGCTGTGGATGCCCCATCCCTGGAAGTGTTCAAGGCCAGGCTGGATGAGGCTTTGAGCAACCTGGTCTAGTGGAAGGTGTCCCTGCCCATGGCAGGGGGGTTGGAACTGGATGGTCTTTGAGGTCCCTTCCAGCCCAAACCATTCTATGGTTCTATATAGCTATAGGGAAGATAGCCACATGGGCAATGTTAAATTTGGTAAGTCAACACAGAATCACGTTACATTAAGCAACCTTAATGTTTAATAAATTAAGCCTCTTAAACTAATTGTTCTGTTCATGGCTATCACCAATTAAGTAACTGGGGTTCAAAAACCACCGTTCTTGCTCTTGCTGTGACAAGAGCACCTTGGTGGGTAGCGCACCTTTCTTTAAAGATGCCATATAAATGCATTGAATAACATAGGAAACAATTTTCTTTTAAACAGTTGTGGATGGAATAGTGTTATCAATAGAGACATTTGTTCAGCCTGAAGCTTGGAAGGAAGGTGCTTCACAGGATTTTCCTTTTTTAAAGAGCCTGCAAAGTAGCTAAATCATTAAACTGCAGTATGTGTTATAAAAAAGTCCTTTCCGAATTCACTCTTCCTATGTATTGTTTTGTAGCTCTGCCACTGTAGACGAGCCAAAGAGGAAAAACTTCAACAGGCAATAGCAATGCACAGCCAATTTCATGCTCCGCTATAGGTAAACTCCTGGTTTAACATTTGCGGTGAACTCTTCCTGTTTTTTCTAACCATTTACCTCATTGTCGCATGCTTACAAATTGCTGACTGCAAAGATATTTGTTACAGTGCTTGGTCTTCTAATAATGCTTTCTGTGGAAATTAAGTGTGTAGTGCTACTCTTGTTAGTTGTGTTTAAAACATAACTTCTGGGGGAGTTAAAAATGTCTAATTATGGAAATTTGTCTTTACAGACTTCCTGCAAATGACACCTGCCGAGAGAACGACTGAAAAATCCAGTAAAGCACAGTTTTTAATAACTATTATTTGCAAATAAGCATTTCATCTTATGAGGTTGTATTTATAGATGAGATTGTATACAGAGTTGGGATGGTTTTTGTACAAATTAGAATGTCTCTATATTCTCATTGTACTCAAGAATCCTTCTATTGCAATCTTTGCACTAATTTCTTGTATTTATTGTTGATAGTTCTTATTATATTTAAGTTCCTGCTGCTATACTCCATTCTTCAGAGATTAAATATATAAACATGTAATTTTGACTAGCTTTTTACATTTTTATAAAAACATAATTCATATCTTTTGTATTTTGAACTTTAAACATAAATTTGGCTTGATCTGTGGAAGAGTTTGAGACAAATGGTGATAGGGCTTTGGAAATCATAATTTGAAATTGTCAGTGCATTCACAAGCTGTCTTTTCTTGGAGCCAAAATGTTTTAAGAACAAGTTTTTTACTTTTAAGTAATAATAGAAACCTAAGTATAGCCGGTGTGATGTTTTGGATAAGTAGGTTGGGATTAAGCCAAGGAGATGTTGGAACAACGTACTGGAGTCAAAACAGAATAAATGATCTCTGCGTAGGATTGGTATGTTGCTCACTAGCACCGATGCACTCGATTTCAGGAGTGGCTTGGTACCTACCGCTGTAATGAAATACGTTTTTTGCCTAACAATTTCTTTTTCATACTTGTTTTTACTTAAAAGGAAAAATAATCAGGGTCACCTCCCAGTTTCTGTTTTATGCAATATGAACACGTTCATCAGGTGAGGAAGCACTTTACAAAAACTAGTTCTGAAGTTCTGGGTGAAGTAGCCATTAGTTTTTCCTAATTTTAAGGAACAAAGAAACGAACTTGGCTGGAGTTGCATAGTGTGTCGTGTTAAGGCCAGTGATAGGATTTGGAAGCGAGACCTAATTCTGCCCTGCAATCACTGCATTGGGCCTCTGACTGTTAAGGTGGGAGTATATCTGATGAGGATGGATAGGACCAAGTGCTACTGTAGGAGAAAAATACAGCCCCCAAATACATGTGCGTGTATGTTCTCTCTTGCAAAAAGACATTCTCTTGATCTTGTCAGTGCATTAGGTTTTCCTGGAGTCAGTCAAGTTCCAGAAGAACGGAAGGAATTGTACGGTTTGAGATATAAATAAGATAAAGCACTGATTAAGTAATCTGTCGGGGATCCTTTCTTGCCGGGAAGCAGTCTGGAGATAAACCTCTTAGCCAAGCCACTGCCTCTGTGTTACCTGGGTAGGGTCACAGACCATCACAGTCTCGAGTCTCAGACTAAAGCGTGTCGCTCCAGCGACTTCTTTTCTGCATCGCTGATCTTCAGTCGGTCCTAAACTTGATGCTCTTCTAGCAAAACGCAGTAAGGCACTTCTTCTGAACTGGAGAATTTGGAGTTACGAGAATCACGTTAAGTGCAAGGAGTCTGTTCCATAGGCTAGGGAATCTTCACATGGGGCGTTAGTGGTTGTATGTCTTAAGCTGCTGCCTTTCAGAGCGAGTAAACTACTCACTGGTGTTCGGGAGGGGGTTTCCTTTGTAAAGCTGCTCTGAATTCTGACATTAGATGTCCCAAGCAACTAGAACTGTGGTCCGAGTCAAAGAAGATACTTGGGTGCTGGGAAAAATGGAGAGCTTATAAGTGCCATGGTTAAGCAATAATTTTAGAGTATCTTGTAAAGAAAACAAAACATTTCTGCTGACTGCATAGCACTGGTTGTGTATTGACACAGCACTCTGCTCATGTGCTGCCTAAAGCCCTAATTAAAAATGACATCGCTTAGGTTTCCAAGTGGTTCTGGATGTGGGTGCCTGAGCAGTGTGACTTCTGCAGCTCTGGAGAAGAGGTGAGGTCGGCAGTGTTACCTTCATGGCAAACTGTTTTTGTGCCGAGTGCACAAGTTGTTGGGGATCTTTTTCCGTGTGTCTAGCTAACGAGCTTGAAAGACTAGACACGCAATCTCGTACAGGGCTGCTTTTTTGTTGTTGTTTCCTTGTAAGCAGGAAAAGGAACAGATGACCAAATACCCGGCGTTCCTCCCAAGTTGGGCTAGTATCTTCACACATTTTATGATGGCACGGAATTATAGGAGGACTCCTGTCCTCCTGTTGGGTATGATGTAGTGCAGTATGGTGCTCTACAGTGACTGGACACTCTAGCCAGGTCACCTTCAGGGGATTTGCTTCCCGAACCAGTACAACTCAGCGCTTCAGCTTTTCCTCTTTTGTGTGTAAATTTACGAATTCAGGACTTCTCTGTGGAGTCCTTCTGTTGATAATGGAGAAGAGTCTGGAAGGAAATGTCACTGTTCAATGCAAGTTCTTAGTGCAGTGTTTCTTGTTCAGGGATATGAAAATTTAAGGTCTTGTCTTTTCTCCCTTTCTGTTCTTTCTCTCATACTGTTGTTTCTATTCTTAGGAATTTTTTTTCCCCTACTATAGTCACAAACACATCCTCTAGAGCAGAACCACAGAAGTCTCTGTATTCAACAGCGGTGTGTGGGGTTATCTACACGTTTCCTGTCACAGGCAGGAATGGCCAGCCTGTTTCTGGCCCTTCAAGGACAAGCTGACCTGCTGCTAGCTTCATTGGTTTTTAATCTTCTTTTAGTCCTACACTGGTTGTGTCAATGTGAACATTTTCCCTAATAGGTAAACTTCATACTTCCACCAGATTACTCAGCAGAACGCTGGTAAGGCTGTCAGAGTTAGGTTTTTTGGCTTCTAGCATGCTGGTAGTTCACTGCTGGGCACATTCCTTACCTTATTTTGTGTAAGTGTGGCGTGTAGGTGTAAATTGAGCTGTAGCAGTTCCCTGTGAAGTGTAAGAGAATGGCAGCCGCTCTCAGATGCAGGTTCTAAAACCTTGTGACATGCGTCAAGGGAACTCTTAGGCAGCCTGGAATAATAGTGACTTGCTCCTGCAGAGCCTTGCGCTTTCATGCTCCTGCTGGGGTGTTCTGCCCAGTGGAAAAGGAAAACGCGAGAGTAAGGGGGTGGCTTGTCTGGTGTTGCAGTGGTTTGGTGTGGGGGTGAGGGCGTGTTCTGTATCATAACTGCTAATCGAGCCTGGGGTTTGCCTAATTCTGACATCTGATCTTACTGCTGAGTGTTGGCCGAGTTCAGGCCTTTTGTTCCTTCCTGAGTGCAGTGACTACTTAAATCCAGAACCGAATTCTCCGTATAGCAATTGTTGCTAATGCTGTAAATTTTCAAATGCAAGGCTGAAGTTACGTAGGTTGCATTTTAGGGTGATCTTGTGGACAGTCAGTGTCAGCGGCACATCCTGCTGGGGCTTACGGAAGAAAGTTTTCCTAGATTTCTGTGTATTTGTCATGCCGGCCCGGGGAGAGGTGGGGTTTGTCGGGTGCATACAGCTACGCTAGCCTCCGCTGCAAGCCAGAGCCTGTAATTCAGTGGGTTTGAAGCAGTGTCTAAAGATGTGCTGTAGTTCTGTTGTTTGCTCCGTGCATACTCCTGCAGCTTCGCCGCTTTGGACCTCGGCCAAACGCAGAACTTGGGGATCTTTTAGTCTTGTTTCTCTCCGAGTTCTTACTACCCCCTTCAGAGACTAGGGTAAACCTTTCCAAAAGAGGGATTTAAGAGACTTTGGGGTAAAACTGAATTAAAACTCTGGCAACACAGTTAAGTCAGCTGTCACAGCCTTATTGTGTACATTACTCTGAACAGTAAATGCTGTATGATGTGTTAAACTTACAAATAAAGGCGTTGGGATTTTTAATACATCTCGTAATTGTCTAACTTACGGATTGGGCATTGCAGGACTTGCTGTGGATATGGAATTGTGTTGGGAACACGCAGTGAGCTACTCTAGGGCCAACTTCTAACCTGTGTGCAGTGTACCTGTCTCCGCATCGCAGAGCGATGACCAGCTCAACCTGCGGCCTGCGCGCAGCAGCAGCCCATTGCCTCAGCGGAGGTGTCTGTGGTGACCTCGGGGTCTCTGGTGTGCAGGTCGGGGCAGCACCCACGTGAAAGCATCGTGCTGGCTGGTCAGCAGTGCCAAAATACTTCACCGCAAAGGCTTCCTCCTTGTTGCAGGGTCTTAATCGTTCTTAGGTGGTGGCATCAAACATCTGTCGTGCTGTGTAAACTGGTGCTCGGGCTGGCCCCTGGCTTTAGAGGAAGTGGTTCCCTGCCTCCCAGCTTATTTTACAAAGAGCCTTCCTTCCCTGCCACCCTCCTTTTTATTTTCTTTGGCTCTCCTTCCTTCTAATGATACCCCTGGCTCTGAGTTGTGCCTCACGACGTTTTCATTCTATTCCTCAGCTTTTCAGAATCTGCTACCGGTTTGCCACCCTTGCCTGTGTCCTGTACGGAGCTGCCAATAGAAGCAGCTGGCGAATACGTGTTCTTTCTGTTCTGGAGGTGGTGGTCTTTCGCAGAGACAACTGCGGCTGTTGGATCCCATTGCCCTCCGCGTCCTGTAGACTGTCATACTGAAGAACAGCCTCAACCCAGTGAGGCTAAAATGACACCACAGGAATCTGTCATGCTTTTCTGATCCTTTCTTTTCGGCAGTTTTATGTTCACGCATCTCCTACTTCAGTTTATGGTGGGCTCATGCCAAATTTGCAGGGATTTGCAGCAGAGGGAAGCCCTCTTAGTTACCAGTTGTAGATTCCTCCACATCCTGAACTGCTGGATTCAAGTACTGAAGTAGGGAAGATAGGTACATAGGGGAAAGTTAGGTGCATTGGTGATAAAGGGAAAGTCAGGGAGAATGTGGGCCC
>NW_010268828.1:0-587 GCF_000690775.1 Eurypyga helias
CGGTGGATGATTTGAGATCTTGTGTTGTGGGACATTCTCCCTCCTCTGCCACCATTGCTTGTCTTCTCGTCTCTGTGTGTGGTGACTGCCTGATCTTCTGTCCAGGTAGCCTGACTAAAGGGAAATTGTCACTTTTGAGAACAGTTATCTTGTTAAAAACAAAGAAACAAACCAAACCAAACCAAAAAATGTCTGGAAAGATAATTTATTTGTAGATGAGGTTTGGGGTTTTTTTGGAGCCTGTACTCCTGAATTACCTTTTTGTCCCATGTCAAGTAATTTCTTATCCATTTTTCTATTCTCCTCAGTGTTATCTTGCCACTTTGATCCCACCACAATGCATTTAATGCTAATCCTTCAGGTATCAGTTGTTCTCTGAATATCTTCCGCCCCACATCTTCAAGCAATCACTGTACCTTTCATCCTGTTAGCTCAACTCTCTCTAGAACTCCTCACACTTTTCAATCTGCTGTTGCGTTGTTGCTGCAACTCTCTCTCTCAGGCACTGTCAATCTGAAATACTTACTTGATATCATTTTTAACCATCCTCCAAAGTCTTGTTGATTCTCACAGTTAAATCTCTTACC
>NW_010268828.1:682-20607 GCF_000690775.1 Eurypyga helias
TCCCAGTAACCATCCCCCACCCTTCTCTTCTTTATAATTGATACCATTATAACTTCCATGTCTTGAATTTATATTTAATTGAAATAATGTATAATTAAAATGTTAGATCAGATGATGCCATCCATCTTAATCAATGATGATTTTAAAATCCAATTAAAAGATCAGTTCTAAATGTGTTTTGTTTGAATGCCAGCTACCAAAACAAGAGTTTTAACTAATGAGATATGCTGATTAGATAATATTTGGACTGCCAAAATGTTCCCAAGTTTTGTATTCAGCTAAAGACCATCTGTGAACCTATATCAACTACAAAAAAATCTAGCAATAGAGGTAAAAGCTCAAAAAAATTATTTTCTTAATAAAATCCTGATTAAAAAGTTGCAGGTTTTCCATCCTTTTTAGTAGAAAAATGTTAAATATTTGACTATGTTAAAGACTGATTGATTCACATTTCAGATATGCATCATTTTTCTTTTTTTTTTTAACCAATCAAGAATCCTTCTGTCAAAAAAATTTGCAAATGTATTTTTTTTTACTTCAGTATAATTGCCTGCAAGACTAGCAATCTGTAAGACTTTTAATTATTAAAGGCAAGTAAAAAGAAGAAGGAAAAATGACACCACAATTCTTGATTTTTCTTTTGGCAGAATTCACTTCCAGTATTTTTTTGTCTAACCAGGGAAAAACCTGATCCTCTGACCATATTGGAAGTTAAATTAAATTATTATTGTATTAAGAGGTACGTAGAAACCCATAAGACGTAGAATGAAAAGGTAAATTTCATTTCGGCCTGAGCATGTGCCTGTAACAGTAAAACAAATCTTTCATAGCCTCCCTTAAATTTTGCTAACTAATTCAACTCCACTGTTACAAATTGGGAAATTCCTTTTAGTCATCTTTAAAACAAAACAAAACAAAACAAAACAAAAAACAAAACAAAAAACAAAACAAAAATCAATCATGCTACAGGCTAAATTTCACTTTAAGATTCTGCTGATTGTTGAAACTTACAAAAGATAATAAATAATTATGGATCACTGCTGATTTTAAGTCTGATTTCATTTGACCAGCTGTATTTTGGAAGAGGAATTTCAAACTAAACAGAAATGTTTGCCTTCTTAAAGCATCAAACAAAATCTAGAAATCACTAGAAAAACTGAAACTACAGTATAATTTACATCCCCTCTTCATGGCCTAGAAGTTCATGACATTAACAGTGATTTAGGCCTATGCCACAAGGTCCCTATAGAAGTACATCATTTTCTAGTAAAGGCATTTTCTTTGCATTTCAAAGATGGTCAGAAGAAATGTACTCTCTGTACATTCAAAAAGGTTGCTGCTGATTGACTCAATGGGATGCAGCCTGTTAACCTCTGACTTAGACACGTGAGAGTGACTTTCTGTGTTAGATACACATAACTTCAGTCCCACTGATCACAGAAGAAGCCCAAATCCCAAATCTATGCCCTCAAAACTCCTGCTGAGCTGCAAATGAGACTTGCATATTTTTAAAGGCTACAACACCCAAGTGTTGATGACAGATCCCATTCATTTCCTAAATGTTCCATGCTAGGCATGTGCACAAATGTTTCTGCACGTTATATCTACATCTGCACTGAGCACATGGACATTTACTTTGTACCTAAAAATCTCATCAAAACTGTCAAAGTAAATATTTCCTCATCTGTTCCACTCGTAAAGCTTAATCTGCCAGCTGCTGTCTAGGAACATAATCTGAGCCAGGCCCCACAGAGAATTCTGTTGAGAATAATGGTTACAATACCTCTACCTGATAGTCTCATGAGGGATGTATTGACTTGGGAGAAATAGAGTCAGGCTGTGATATCTATTTTTGTCTATGGGAATTTTAAACCTACACTTTATGTTCATCATACTGGAAATTGTCATAGTTACAATAGTGTCAATCAGTTTTCATGGATTTTCACAAAAGTACAGAAACCCATGTTATCTTTTTGCAGCTGATGCTGTGACAACTCATTAATTGCTAACCAAACCTCATATAAAGACTTTCCAGGAGGACAATTGTGAGGTAGCCTAAAAATGTTTTCAGAATGTCTGTCACCATTGCAGAATCTGGCTAGTAGTTCTGAAAACCTATTGCATGAGACAGGAAAACCCAGCATCCTCAGGAGGTCTTCTGAACATATACACTGCGAGACTATCCCTTTTTGAACAGGTAGATAAACTTGATAAGGTTACCTATACAAAATTGTATTACAGTTTCTTACTTCCCCTTGTCCTGTCTCGTTTTCTTGCCTCATGAGGGATGCCAATATTTTGTGAGTTTTAATTTGCATGGCTGATATTTAAGGAATAATTATTTAATTGCATTAATTAAAGTCTTAAAATCTCATCCCTTATTAAACCTGTCACCTTTCCCAGAAAACAAATTTTCCTGATAAACGAGCTGTGCATATCTTGTGGAAGTGCTTATTGTCTGAAAGACAGTTGATCTTATATTTAAAGAAATCACAATTTTGTAGAATAATTAATGATCTGGCAGTTCAGTAGTTTCTGTTAATGCTTGTATGACACTTGGTGAATTTGAACTAAGATGTTATTTATGAACTGAAGATCTGATATTCTGGAGAAACAATATTAAAAAAGAGTAAAGAAGTCTGGTGTGTGTTAGCATTAACTCAGTTTACCAGTGCAGGCTGTTAGATTATATATGTTCTGTGTGAGAATAATCTTGATTTTCACCTATCACACAGTTTACTTCCTGTTAAACCACATTACAGATGTTACAGTAATATGATCAGTTATTTTCTGTGCTTTCTTAGATATTCTTTTGACATTCTATTAAAGCTTTATGACGAATCAAAATAGAATAAAGCAAACAGAACTCAGGAAAAATCTTAAATTTGTGCTGCAAATTTCACTGAAGCATTCTTTCTCTTGTCTGTCATACTACATTCCAGAAGAACACCGGTTGGTCACTGCTTAGTAGAAGTGCCAAAATTCAGTTTGTCTATGTAATTTAAAAGAAAATTAATAAAAACAAAATTCATTTTTTTTATAATTTTAAAACACACAGAAACTATCATTAAAGGGCTGTAATTGCACAACGCACAATTAAGCATGAAGTAATGCAGTAATGAACCATGTAGCTCATTTTTTCTGAAGTTCACTTATAAAGCAGAGGAAAAAAGAAATGGAATTTTGAGATAACCTCATCACTCTTCATGAAAAATGCTGCTCTTTCAAGAAATTACCTAGGTAGATTTCTTAACTACTGAGAGGCTTCAGAAGACAAGTTTTCCGGGTGTATGAATCTTGTAGAATAATCTAACTTACTTCTATTCAGAAATGTTATCTCTGCTTATTTTTTCTATCTCAACTTCCTATTATTTTTACTCAACATTTTCTGTGTTTATCTTTTTAATATTTTTCCTGTGTAAGTGGGAACCTTCCTATTTTTTCAAGGATCCAATAGAATTTTCATGAGTTGACCTGACTAAAGTATAAAATACAGTAGTAATACGTTACCCTGAAACTGAAAAATTAAGGTCCTGTGAGCAGATTACAGACTAATAACAGACACCGGATAGAACAATTAGGGCTAGAGAGAACATTGATCCATATTTGCTCTGCTGTCTTAGGTTGCATGTCCTTAATGATACTAAATTATTAACATCTCCTTTAAGCTCCACTCACTAAAGATACCAAGCAGAAACCATGGTTGATATGACCAGCCATAATTTAGTCTAGTCCACAGCTGTATTTAAATGATTTGTACTCTCTTGTCAAAGCCAGTAAACATGCATGTCTATGTTTTAGGGAATAGCTATGGTTTAACTGTTACCTGAAATGTAAAGCAGACCAAACACTAGTTCATTGATATCATTCCAACTTACCCATTATTATCTCCCAAACCCAGGAAAGACCACTGTTTGACATGTTGGTATGGAAATATTTAAATCTGATTTCGCTTTTCTCATAAGAAAGATAAAATAACCACACTTAATTTTGATGGCATAATGCCATAAATCAGAGGTTTGTATATTTCTGTTCTGAAATCTGTTGTGTATAATACTTCTGCTTATGTTTCTGGTATGTTGAAAATACTTGTAAATAACTTTCTGTTATCATGTAATATTAATTCCCCTTTTCCACAGAGAAATTAAAATAAAAAAATGTCATTGCAGAATGTACTTCAGATTGACAGATTATTTCCAACTATTTTTTTAAAGATTTTTCATAGATACAGAAATATGTTTTACAATCCCATTTCATAAACATAGATATAAATGTAAACATAAACGTAAATGTAAACATAAATAGAAATAGAGAAGACCTAGGCATATACATGCACTTGACTGCGTACATATACACTTCTAGGTCTGGTTTAATATTGGGTTTAGAAGTCCAGGTTTGAATCTTAAACTGAAATTGTCTGACTGACAATTTGATTTAGACAATGCATTCTCTTCTGCTTAAGAAGATCACAGACTCTACCCAATGTGTGGCCATTGCAAATTGCATTTAATATTTAGACTTTTTTTTTTAATTAGACTTTTAATAATTTAATCATTCTCTCTTACATATTGGTTGCTTACTTGTTAAGAAGCAAATTTGTATCTGAAAAGTTGAAGAGAAAGCTTGTATAACACTTCTAAACCGTTGCATACATAAAGATCATTGCTTTTTGTTTGAGTGACTGTGTTGGTTAGTTCGGTTAATAAGTTAGGTTAACATCATTGGTCTAACTAAAGGTGGTGGAAATATGAATGGCCAGGAAGCAACAATATATAACAGACACCAACAATGGCCTGCAAGGTTAAACAATGCAAAACAACATTTTACTATACATGGAGCAAAATCTCAACTAACTAATCTACAACTTTGTGTCTCAGTTAATATTCTACTATCAGATTTCAGAAAAAATGGACTCACTGGTAGTATTTCTTTGATTACTCTGCTGAATTTACATTGTATCTTTTGTATCTCAGTAAGAAGATATAAAATGTTAAACATGACTTCATCACTGTTTCTCAAATACCCAAAAGTAAAACTTGAAATGACAGGTGACAATTGTGCCACACTTGTAAGAATGAGAATATAAATGAAGATATTTGAAGTGGTGAATAGTATGGGTTGTTTGACATGATGAACTGGAAAAATTAAAAAGCAAATAAGGTATTTGCTTTTCTGTTTGAGATAAGGTGTGGAAGAGTAAAATAATTAATTTTTCAGGTGTTAAATCTAAATTAAGAATATTCCAGAAGTATTGTCAGCCATTTAGAATTCCTTCTTGATCAGAATAAGTAATACCAAAGTTAAATACAACTAGGAAATATGAAGAGGAACCTTTCAGAAAAGAGAAATAAAACTCAGAGTATGTCTCCTAACTTCACATTAAATATACAGAAGATGACTCTCAAATTAGTTGGCTTCAACCTCCCTGATTGTCCACAGAATAAGCTCTTCTCACTACAGGGTTTTTAAGACTTATGGCAATGTATAAAAACCTATTCCTTATGCTAAAGATTACTAACCACTTCTTGAAGTTTGAACACTTGAAGCTGCTCATCTTTTTTAGTGATTTTTTGTTTGATGGAATTTTATGTTACTCTGGGTTATGTACAATCATACTGTAATTAATCTGTTCCTTTAGATCTGTTCATCATTAGGTTTTGGTGTTTATTTCAAAAGGTTGTACATCTGTATTAGTTTTACTTAAGGATTTGGTAAATACAGAGCAAACCTCAAATCTCATTCATATAGTTTAAGCTAAGTAGTTGTACTCCTACAAACATAGATGTATATACCCATCGGCATACAATATATATATGTATATGTGCATGTACATGTGTGTATATATGTGTGTATTTACATATGTTTAAATTGTAATTTCATTCAGATTTTCAGGTTTGAGTTTTAGCTGTTCTAGCCCTGGAAGCTTTCACAAAGAACTGTTGAATATACTACGCTATACTTCCACTTCCACTCCATATTCCAACTTTGTCCCTTGGGTTTACAATATCAATGACAACAAAAGAAGGTTTCAGTCAGATAAACTTGCTGCACAGAAACTAAGGCAGAAATGGGAATAAATAACTAGGCAGAAGGCAACATAGGCCAAGACCACTTCTTTCAGCATCAACGTTCTCACAGAGGGGCTTAAACAAACCATAGAACTACAGTTCCTGGGAAAAGAACAATAACAGCAATTACATACTAGGAGACACATCATTAAAATAATATTACTGTTCCTTACTTTCTTCAAAGAAAAATCTTTGTTTAATGTTATTTTCTATCAGTATGGGAAAATATTCAATATTAATGCAGTTAGTAACAAGTTTAATTTCCAAGAAATAGTTGGAAAAATAGCAAGCAGTTTGTAGTTTAGTTTTATGGGTACTTCTGACAGATTTTGTAGTCAGCATAAAAAGGCATCATAAAGTTCTATTAAAAATAATGTGCTTTTTATGCTTTACAGTACTGTGCAGAAAATGTTTTCTTTCTTTTTCATTTGTATATTTATTTCCATTTCACTGCTGAATGAAACTGTTTACAGAGGCTTATCTGTCCATATTTCTTTAACTCCACTAAGCTTCACTGTGTTCTGCTACTTCAGGAATCAATAGAGTTTTTATTCAGCTGTTCTTAACTGAAAAACAAAAATGTGCATCAAATTAACACTAACCAGGTGGTTTAATTTAAGCAGGTAAAGCATTTCTTTCCGTGGCAGCATCAGATTAAGCAGCTTAGCCTTTCCTCCCTTGTTTTTGTCAGATTGTTCTTAATGCAAATCAGTGCCTTGGTTAGTTCACCACACAGTCCAACAAGTAGCATACCCATACTATTACTGCAGCAGGGAAGCTGCCAACAGGCAGAGGAAATTAGGAATGTCTAGTACTGGGGCTGATAGCAGTAGTCAGAATGCAAAAGACAATGCATGAGTGTACTTACTGGTAAATACATGGTAAACAATAAATGTGTATTAAGTGTGAAAGCCCATTATACCTAAAAGGAAGCATTCTGCTTGATTTTGTTATACGCTTTATTTTACAAAACTCATAATAGTCAAGTATGTGATATAAAACATGCAAAAAAATATGCAAGCAGGTAGATTTAGACTGGATATCAGGAAGAAATTCTTCACAGAGAGGGTGGTGAGGCACTGGAACAGGTTGCCCAGAGAAGCTGTGGATGCCCCATCCCTGGAAGTGTTCAAGGCCAGGCTGGATGCAGCTTTGAGCACCATGGTGGAAGGTGTCCCTGCCCATGGCAGGGGGGTTGGAACTGGATGATCCTTAAGGTCCCTTCCAGCCCAAACCATTCTGTGATTCTATACCACTGCTGAATGTGTGTAGCTTAGAGTTCTAAAGTATAGTTTAGGATATTCAGTGCAAGGATGTGGAAGCATACATAAGGCTTCAAGGTTTTTGGAAACATATCAGCTGGGGAAAAAACATCAGGTCTTTTATTTTCTTTTTATCAACTATCTCTATTTACTAGAACACATTGTAATTAACACAGGAGCATCCTGGAAGGCAGCACTGAATAATCACTGCAATCTTATATTTAAAATATATTATAGCAGGACCTGAACTCAGTAATAAATTAAGTAATCTTACTGTGTAAGCAGTGTTGTAAAATAGTTAAGTCATTTCATTAAATGTATGTTTTGCCTGTGTAATGAATATGAGATTAACTGTATGAGTGTATTCTGTTGAATATATTATGGATGTAGATTGGTGAAGCTTAAGGGAGTTTATCCTTTGAAGTTAAGTTGAAACATGCCTACTATATTGAAAATAGCCCTTTTTATTCTTAGTGTAAAAGAATTCATTGGAGCAGTATTTAATAGTAATTTTTATTATTCTTTAGCTCCCACTTCTCCAGCATGAAGGTTTTACAAGCTGCTCTTTATAGATATACAAAACAAAATTCAGGTGAAAATTCATTATTTCATCTACAAAAGATGCTAAAAAAAGCTTAGTAATCAAATGCACTGCAGGTAAGAAGCAAATACAATTACTTATGAGTAGGCCCCAATAGACTTTTACTACCAAGACAACGGGATGTAAATGGAACAGCATGTGATAGTACCAATAACAGACATTATAATATATGTAGAATACTCCATTCTGCCATCTCTTCCAAACAATTACCCTAAAAATGACAGTAGGTAGCAAGACAAAACTTTCTCTAACTAATAAATTCCCTGAAATCAAAGCCTATTTTGATTCTAACCATCTTGGAACCAAGAAACGATGCTATATATTCCATGCGTGGTGGATGTAAGGAAATTTCTCCATCTGGTTATAATAGAAATCCAAATCAAATTTTCTTTAACATCACATTGAATTGTAGAATTTTTTTTTCCTATTCTTTTTTCTCTGTCACTGTATAAACAGAAATCATATAGTATATGTGTTACAACCAGAATTATAAAGCAAACCACCTGCTTAAAAACATGGGTTACTTTAAAGTTTGTGCTTAGAGATTTTCTTAATTGTCAAGGTTTGCAGTGAACATCCACAGTTCACTTGATTCATTGAGCATTTTTTTCCAAATTTCCCTTGCTTCATGTACGCGAAAGGTGCAGCATTTTCTTGGTTCCTTCATGTCTGTAAGTCACGGACAGAAATTTTTGAGAAAGGGGAATTAAGGGGCACCTATCTTGGCAGTGCAGCATGTAACAGAAGAGAGCTTTAACCTACACCTGCTTTTCACTCTAAGAGGAGCATAAGCAGGACATCTTCTTGGTCTTAAACGGTGAGTGAAGAAAACACAGCTGATCACCTTGACTTGTTCAGATTCAGATATTCTCATGAATTTCTGTTAAGAAGTTCATAAACTCAAACATTGATGTGATTTTGTGATTTAAACAAAAAAACTTTTGCTTAAAGTTTTAACTTCATCTTACAAAGAGATTAATACAACTCTGTTAACATCAGAGAGAAAAATAATGTGGTTACACTTGGAGATCTTATGAATACTCATCTACAGAAGTAGCAAACACATAGGCATATAATCACAAATCAGAGCAAGATAAATTTATTATTGTAAATATTTAAGCTCTCTCTACTATGCATTTTTAATGAATGCTATATTTTTAATGTACCTGTTACTAAGTTGGCTGGACTCCACTTTTCAGCCTATTTCTGCTTTATGCATTTTGAGAACATGACATAATGCAAGTTGGAGTATTAAGTTTTGACATAATTACTGTATGTATTTTCAAATTGATGAGTTTGAGGAAAAACATATCTGCCCATCTACTGAAGTGTGGTATATTTATAAAATCCCAAACCATAAACATAATGATCTCAAGTCATATCTGTTGAAGCTTAAGAGACA
The DNA here is from genome assembly GCF_000690775.1 of Eurypyga helias. Taxonomy (NCBI): domain Eukaryota; kingdom Metazoa; phylum Chordata; class Aves; order Eurypygiformes; family Eurypygidae; genus Eurypyga; species Eurypyga helias. Next base: position 10,016 of record NW_010268828.1, read on the forward strand.
ATAGAACTGTCTATTAAACTAGATACATGCCATGGAGGTCAGTGGTTCTCTCAAGCCATGTTTTCACCTACAAATAGATGTATTTAAAGAAAAAATAAACAAGGCTGTAAGTGGAATATGAATTGGAAGTATTTTTCAACAAAATAGTAAAGAATTGGACAAAAGAACTCACAAAGACATTATTTGAATTAATTCTTTGTGAAAGTGGACTACTTGTAAAGAAAACCAAAAGGATTTTTACTATGTATAAAAAATGTAGTCAGAAGTTATTATTTTATTAATTAACTCTAGTAACTCTAGTACTGCAGTATTTATCAACACATATACGTGTATAACATGTATACAGAGGAAACATAACTGAAGATAACCTCCGTAAGGAAATTACCTGCAAAATTTAGAATCCTGTCACCGTTTGACCAAAGCAAAAACATTTTCAAGACCAGGCAGTCCCATGGGAGTAACCATTTGATCAAACAGATTGGAGAAGTATGTTAACATTGTCCATGAAAGGTCTCAACTCCTTTCTACTAGGAAATAAATCATACCTTCCTGTGAACCACCTAAACTCTCTGTAAATGTTCCTAAATATACACCTTTTTGCGTGTTTGTGTTTGTTTGTTTGTTTGTTTGTTTGTTTGTTTTCCTTCTTAGCAGAAGAAGAGAGCAAGGAATAGCTGATGGATGATACCGTGATTCTTCAGTTTGGTCTTCACTGGGACAAGGCTGATGCTGATACAGTGTGTGCTGTCTAATAAACACACCTTTCAATGTTAAAAGCACATGATCATAACTTTGGGAATTCAGGAGATAGCTAAGAAATATTTTATTGTTGACCTAATTGGCATCAATGACAGATATAGAAGTAGCAAGTTTATCTATTCCTTTGCAGATAACTGCAAAAAAAAGAAAAAATTGTTACTCTCCAATATATATATTTTTTTTTTCTGAATTTCGGAGCTTAGGAGAGTTAAACAACATGAAGAATTGGCTCCTTTTAAGATTATAAGTGAGATAATTTACAGAGCTTAATAAATATTTAGGTTTCTATTTAAATTTTTCTTTAAAACACTAAAGTAAATAAAGAGAATAAATGGTGTAGAATAAATTAAATGCTAAAAATTATTCCAAGTTCAGTCATTAAATTGACACTGATTCATCTGTATATATATATACATATACAGGCATTATTAACGCCATGCATGGTTTTTTTACTTGGCTTTGACAAACTGATGCGATTTTATTCCAAAGATCCTGCTATTTACTCAGCTGGAAGCTCTTACTACTGAACTGAATAAGTATTACTGTGTCATTTGGTTTACACTTTTAATTCAGAAAATATATCTATCTAACTTAATATAACTTAAGTATTACCATATGTAATTTCTGATAGACATCTTTCACTGTAATATTTTAGAAAACCTTTGCTTATGGTAAACCTTGAACAACCACCAAGATACCGGAAATCAAAGTTCAGGTTGCTCCTACCCGGAGCAAAAGGAAAAACCTACCTTAAAAATGAACAGGGCATTAGTGACTAAACTGTCTCATGTTCACAATGGGTAGCTGGCTCACTTTGAATACAATAGTACCATGAAAATGTGAGAGATTTTTTCCATTTAACTCTTTGTGAAACTTCTGTTTCTGATAAAGTTTCCATTTTCAGTGACACTGAGCATTTCTAGATCACATAAAATGTTTTATCTAAGTTCTTGACCACCTCTACTTAACATCAATTCTGATCCTAGCTCTGCCATTTACCTGATAAGTAAATGATAGGTTTCTGCATTTTTCTCTGCTGCTTTTTCCCTTCTTGTCTTTCCTTATCCCATGCAAAAGTCAGTATCTCTGAGAATTTACTTACTGATTATTAATTTGAGCTCTTCACTAAGATTCTTAAGAGCTGCAGTAATACGAACACCATCAGAAATATCTCTTTATCTCACAAATATCACACGTGTCATCTTTTGTTAAAGTGTTTCCAAACAGGAGGATATTAGAAAAGGTAATAAAATAAAGGAAATGTTTTTAATTTCATACCATCTTTTGTATAATCTTCTTAGTGGTACATCCTATTACAGCCTGTTCCTTTTCTGAGTCATTGCCCAGTTTGAGACTGAGGTTACAGCTGACACAACTGTTGGTTCATTTTTTGCTATCCAGTGTTGCTTATTGTTTCTGATAAAAGAGTATGGCTGCACAGGAAAGAAAAATGCTTTGCCTGTAACTCTGAGCCAGATAAAGACTTACGGATAAAAAAGGAAATTACCTGACACCTTTGTCACATAAGGAGGAGTGTGGTCACATAGGAGATTCTCCTGCAATTCATACATGTTCAGCAGCAGTTCATGCATTAACAGCTTAGATGGAGACTTCTAGTTATCACCCGTTGCCTATAGTGAAACATACAAAATCAATTATTTATGACAGATACCGTGGAATAACTATCACTGTACAGGTTCCTCCTGTGCACCCGAAAGAAATCTCAGAATTACCATACTTTATCTAAAAATATATTAATCATAATTTAACAATCTACAAGAAAGGAGCTGTTGTTACTGAGCAGCTATACTGGCTGCTGGGGAAAGGAAGGTAAGTCAGGAGCAACTGGTGTCAGAAAGACAATGCCTGTAAGGCCAAGGGCAGCACCCCACAACATCCAAACAACAAGAGCAAAGCATCTCTGGTGGAAGAGCAAAGACACCGGGTAGCCAATTAATTCAGTAATGGTGGAGTAAGCCCACAGTCAAGTCTCAAAGGCAAGTCAGCAAGTCAGCACCCAGATTCACAGAGCACATGGTCAAGTACAGCTTCAGTGCAGCTCAGGCAAGGACCAAGAATAGGGTCTAAGCTTGAAAGCAGCTCCCAAGTGCTGCGGGAGCACTTTCAACTTCTTTCACACATAGCAGCCAGAATCCAGTTTAGAGCATTACACTGTATCAGAAGTGGCTTTGGGCATAAGTAGCTTATTTCTTAAAAATGGTCCTGACAGCTGGCTGTCCCGATCACAGAGTCCTTAAGATGAACCAGAACCTTCTTCTGGGGTTTTAAACAGAACTGTCTTGTCAGAATTAAACAGAAATCAGGCAAAACAGTAAAAGAAAATTTAGCTAGCTAGGTAAACATTGGTTTAAAATGTGTATTTTGTAGGCCTCACACTCCACCTGTCTTCTTCAATAAATTCAATAGTCTCATTTTTCCAATTGAAAGTTTTTGGACATGGTCTATACATGGAAATAAAATAGAAAACACATAAGATGCTGAAGATGTTGAAAAACAGTCAAGCAAGTATGGTGATATCTAAAATTTGTTTTCAATGATTATTTGATTATTATTGTCACTAGTGACAAGAAAAGTCTATTTATAACTTCCAAGTAGGTTTTTAACACTACTTTTTCTTTCTGTTCTCTTTAACTGTGGATCAAAATATTGAGTCTAAAATGCAGCCAGTGTGCTTCTTTCTAATCGTTAAGTCATTTCAGAAAATTCTGTTGGTAGAAACAGAGGTTTCAGAATCTTGAGCTCCTTGGAAATGTGAATGTTATTTTTATCCACAGCTGACATGCTAGGAAAGAAGAGCAATTTTGTTTACTCCCAGGTGGTTTAAATTTGATTTGAACTCACTGCTGAGTTTAAGCTGATGAATAGCTTTTTATTGAACATGAATAAATTGAGAAATTCAGATTAGTCAGCCACTTCTTCATCATAATTTAAATTCCGGAGAAGACGTATTTAGCAAAAATAGAGCAGAAGAGTATGCACAATTAATGAATTTACCTGATGACCAGCTGAATTAATAAAATAATTTATGAATTTAATGCTGTCTTAGGTCTTTTCAGTATTGCTGTTCTTATGAAAAAGCATTTGTATAAAACAAAACAATAACAATTGTCATCAAAGATAAAAACAATCAAATTCATGAACCAACCAATATGCAGACCAATATATAGAGGTACATTTCTGCTCGAAAGCATCACACCAGCTTTTCTGCACAGAAGGAATATCCTGTAACAAACATTTTGGTCGTGTAAAACTAGAAAAATCTCAATTGGCAAATATAGTCTTTTGAGAACTAGAGAGTATTGAGCACCTTGTCGGCATTCAGTTCAACTTCAGAGTCTGAAACCATCTTACAAAAGAGAAGGTAATCGTAAAAATCCCTTCTGGAGTCAGGTATCATTATCTAAGCAAAATGCAATGAGAATCTGGCTGTCTGTTCACTAGTAAGATAAAGGCATAATTGAAGTTAAACACACAGTTTCTGTTATGTCTTTTTTTCCTGGCAACATGCTGAGCATTATTCTATTTCTGCAGAAAAGTTTTCGTGTTGATTTTCTACATATGTATGTGTATATATATGTTTGTGTTTATTTGAAAAATGTTTTGAACCAAAAAGATAACAAAGGCTGCATATTATTATTTTATTCTGCTGAGGTACCTATATAGCAGTGACATTTCCTTCTCATAAGAATGACAAATTATCTGAGTCTGTTGTCTAGACAAAGAAGGAAATGAATAACCAAGAGAGAAAACATTGGAGAGAAAAAATCCCTTTTTATTTAGTGGAAAGTGGTTAAATCTCATTAGCACTGCCAATTTGGCTTTTGGAGAACTGGTGACAAACCATTAGAATAAGCCCTCTGAAAACAGAATAGGTTTATACTACATCAGTTCATTTAAAGATGCAGAGCTAGGGCAGGAGTATGTCTATTACTTTGTTTGTTTGTCTATTTAATATATGAAAATTACTCAATAACAGTGAAAAAATATATCTGGATAAATTTAGCTTTAATAAATTAGAAATTTCAGATAAAAGATGCTTATCAGTGGAAGGTGTTTTGCTAAGCAGTGTTCCCTAAATGACAGTTTTTATTAAACTCTTGCAAATATTGTGTAACTTGGTAATTAATAATTATCTATTTTGTATATTAGTGTCTATCATAAATATATTTTATGCTTTTAACATACATTTATTTTACATATTAAAGTATTTTCCAGAAGTTGGACAAATTTTAGGATGAAAAATATCTACAAAACCATCACAGGAGTTTTGTAAACCCAAGAGATGACTACAACCCTCTAACAAATAATACCATCTGTTGTCTGTTTAATTTATGTATTTATAAATTCTAGTGGTTTCTTATTATTTGGTAGTTAGTAGTGAAATATTACAAAATTTAATTGAAAAACACTTGGGTTTATACATTCATTTAGGACACTAATCTTCCAACATCTGAGCACACCGCTAAGCAGTATGATAGGCACATTTTCATTTACAGGGATTACATGCAAATCAATTTATTTACATCCCCAGTACACTAGTCTGGTTCTGAAGTTATTCCCGTGTCATATTGATAGAGTGAGGATTTGATACCTTAAAACAGGTTTTAAAGTTGGTATTGAGTCACTTAGCTCTATTTCTAAGTACATTTGCTTTACAGTCTTTGTCCCCTTATAAACAGAGTGAGACTGCTGTTTAGGAGGTGGTGGTCCCAAAATGGACAAAAAGCATGTGTGGGGCATTATTTGCTGGATGATAGTACAATAATGTGCTTTGGAAAGTACTCTTGTCAAGGCAAATACAAAATTGACAAGAAGTAGGATTATTTTAGAGTGTTTCGCAGATGTTTTTAAGCACGTTTGGATTAGTTTAGTGCTACCAACAAATACAAAATAAGTTGGTTCAGTGGCATTGTTTACAAGCACTCTGATTCAGCTCAGAAAAGTGCGTTTGAAATTTAAATAAATACGTAACCCAATATTTTTCCATGTTTCTGTTTGTGCTCCTAGCCACAGGAAAAATCTATGGAAAATTTTGAACAGTACTGAATTGGAAAAAGAGTCATAATTACTGAAAAATATAATAGTGTCATATTTGAAGTTCTGCCTGATTCTCATCATAGGTAAATTGTGTGCAAAATGTATTGTATGCCTGCAAATGCACATAATGCTACAGATGGTTGAAAAAGAAAGCCAGTGAGCATGCATTTATGCCCAATGCATTGTAATAAGAGAGAGCAACCATGACATCAAAAACATCTAAAACCTACTATGAAGCACAATCATTGGGGAGAGTATATTGCATTAAAATAAAGACTACCCATCCCTTATAAATAGACTATAATTATATCTATAATTAACACACACAAAGCAAACATTTCTTAGAGACATGTAACAGGAAAAAGCCTTTCAGTATTAGAAAGATTTTTTATGTGAGCTGGTAATTCTGAAATATCTTTTTATTTTCAGTTTTTTGTATGTTTGTGTTGGTAGGTTATGTAAGATAAGAGTATATACTTGTATGATATAATGAATTACAGGTACACATGATTTAAATACAATTTTAAAAGGATTTGTTAATTACAAATAAATTACATAATTAAATCTACACCTGCACGGTATGATATATTAAGTAGTTAAGTTATATCTAAGTTTTGGAATTATCTTATTCTTGGTCTATAAAAGAAATGTCTTTCTTTACACATTTACTTTATTTTTCAACACATGGCAGTAACTTCACACCCAATTTGCTTAGTATCTCTCTGCTTTATTACCATTAGAGATTTTTTTCTTCCAGTTTGTGAATATGAATCTTATTCACAGATTGTTTCAGCTTAAGACAGGACTTCAGTATGTTAAAATCATATAAATCTCTGGTGTAGGAGGACAGTTTAATGTATAATTCCGAAATGAAAAAGAGTAATTTTCTGGTCACACTCCTTAAAAAGTATGCTTGTGAAGGAAGGTGCTTGGTGAATCCGGAGCTTAGAAGGCCATGTTACTTCCACAGACTCCATATAATGGGAGAAAAAGAGCAGTCTTGATTAACAGACATAGCTGACAAGAAATTATTTTGAATGTAAGAACTAAACAGTACATGAGTGTTAGCAGCTAATCCACAGTGCAGTATGTCCTGCTTACACAGGACAGTTGGTGACAGTCATATAAGTGTATTATTCCACTTTCTTAGTCCTCACTTCAAGTTCTGTCTTCTATGCTTTTGTAAGCCTTGGATTTGGAGGACAGTTGTTCATGTCCATTGGGTAAGTTACTCAGTTTTGCTGTTGGTGTTGCTGTTGCTAATATGCACACCTCTGTAAAACACATTTTCAGAGTACACACAATTGTGGTGGGTTGACACTGGCTGGATGACAGGAGCCCACCAAATCCACTCTGTGACTCCCCACCTCAGCTGGGCAGGGGAGAGATAATAGAACAAAATGCTCATTTGTCAAAGGAGGATCACTCAGCAATTACTGTAAGAGGCAAAATATATTTGACTTGGGGAAATTAATTTATTACCAATCAAATTAGAGCAGGAAACAAAATCAAATCTTAAAAACACCTTCCCTCACCCCTATCTTTTTCCTGGGCTAAGATTTGCTTCCCATTTTTCTACCTCTTCCCCCCAAGCGGTGCAGGGGGACAGGGAATGGGGGGGGGTGCTGTCAGTTCACCACATTTTCCTGCTCCTTCCTCCTCAGGGGCAGGAGTCACCACACTTTTCCCCTGCTCCAGCATGGGATCCCTCACATGGAAAGCAGTCCCTCACTAAATTCTCCAATGTGGGTCCTTCCCAAGGGGTACAGTTCTTCACAAACTGCTCCAGCATGCGTCCCTTCCATGGGGTGCAGTCCTTCAGGAGGAGCCTGCTCCAGTGAGGGCTTTCATGAGGTCTCTGCCTCTTATGGGCATCCACCTTCTCTGGCATGGGGTCCTCCACAGGCTGCAGGTTGATCTCTGCTCCACCATTACCCTTCATGGCTACAAGGGCACAGCCTGCCTCACCATGGTCTGCACCATGGGCTGACAGGGAATCTCTGCTGTGGTGCCTGCAACACCTTCTCCCCCTCCTCCAATGATCATGGGGTCTGCAGAGTTGTTTCACGTTTCCTCACTCCTGTCTCTCCAGCTGCAGTTGCTGTTGCACAGGTGTTTATTTCACCTTCATAACTATGTTATCCCAGAGGTGTTACCACTGTCGCTGATTGGCTTTGCCTTGGCCAGTAGTGGGCCCATCTTGGAGACAGCTGGCATTAGCTTTATCAGAAATGGGAAACTTCTAGCAGCTTCTTACAAAAGCCACTCCTGTAGCCCCTGCCAGTACCAAAACCATGCCACACAAACCCAGTACACACACACTTCTCATGCTTCCTAATATAATTTAGTTGTACTATTCTAGAATTTGAAAATGATCCTAGTAGGATTCTCAGAAATAATCAGTAAAGGTTGCTGTATTTCAACCACACATCTAAGGTTCTTAAGATTTCCTTGACTGACATAAACAGCTTTTTCTATTTCTGTGACTGCTTGTGCTGAAAGCAAATTTTTCAATAGTACCTCAGGAATTTGCAGTCAATAGCTGTCATCCCCAGTGGCAAAAACTTCTCCTTCTCTCTCCATCTCTCTCTAGATCTAGATATATAAGTCTTTATCAAATAGCTTTAACAATTTTTTCACTACTGATTAAATTTGTAAGGCACACTGGATTGATACCTCAGCTATCTGGGGAAAGTTGAGTGGAAGTTGAGTGAGGCTCATAAAGGATTAGGATAAAGGATAACTTCTCAGTTTAAACAAGATGTTGAAAAGTGAACAGGTATTTACAGAAATGATTGTGTTCAGGTTTGTAGTGTCAATTTTCTCAGGAATATTAAGGTATTTTAGGTTTATTCACAGTCTTCCAAGACTTCAGAAATTCCTCCCTGGGATGGGAGAAGCCCTTTACGTTCACTGTACCTAGATTCTTTCTTCTGAATCTCACCCCAGAGTTAAGAAGGTCATCTGCTGAAAAAGCGTTGTCTCTGCCAGTTGCTCTCTTCCTGGCAGAACTTTTCATCCAGAATTTAGCCTGCTTCCTTTATTCTCCAGATTTTTCTGTCAGGTGATGTTGTTCCCTGCTTCCTGGGGAATCCAAGTCTGCCATGTTGATTGCCAGGTTAAGCTGATAATTAGATAAGATTCGATTAGACAAGATCAAATTAGTTCCTTGATTTGCATGTAATGGGTGAGAACAGAACTGTTGAAAAAACATCTTTGATCTGTTGTCATAGACCACAAACAGTGTTAAGGCTGATTTGGCTGATATTAATAAAGGAAGATTTCCTTGATTGGAAAATGTGATAAAGACTAAGATGATTTAATTTATTAGTATCTAAGTATCTGGCGTTGGTCAGTTCACATAAAAACTGCTGTCCAAATCTGTCCTTTCACTGAATTGTATTGTCTAAATTTCTTGTACTTTGCTTTATGATTTATCTATTGGAATTTAAAACAATGCATAACTTGAAAATCCTCCACAGCACACAGGAAGTAGTGATTGAATAAGCAGTAATACACAGCCTTGCTTCCTATTAGAGGTGTATATTTATCACATTGGACATTTCTTTTTATATCACACACATTGTTTCATAAAACAGGCATCAGCTGTTTCCCTTTCCTGTTGAAGTTAATTATATGGGAGTTAGCACATTTATGCAGGAAAACTACCTTATCCTCATTTTCTGTCGAAGGTAAAACAGGTAAAATAAAAGACTTATTTCTGTCCTTAAAAAATAGGAAAGCCAGGAACAGCAAAGAGCAAAATTTCCAAAACTGTCTATGAGGACTGGATGCCTAGCTTCTGCTAAAATCTCACACATAACTGAAAATTTAAAGCTAGGTATGCATTTTTCATCTTACAGATGGTTTTAGTTATCTGTACAAGGCTGTCGGATTATTCATTCTTCGATGGTCTGTTTTTAGTGGCTCACATACCAAATAACAACTTTTCGGTGTGCTGGTGTTTCTTTGGCATGTGACAAGATTATTGCATAGCTATTTACTGAGGATGTGAGCCAATTCTGTTTCTTGCTATTTTACAGTAAAATCAATAGGTGACTGATGCCCTACGTCATCAAAAGGATTATTCTGAAAGTTGACTCCCTTTTCAGATGAAATGTGTTGGTTTTCACATTATTGCACGGAATATTGCTATTGTTGAAAGACAGACCATAAAGGATCTTCAGCAGAAGCAGCTGATGAAGCACTTTTATTTTAAGCCTTTTTTGCTTTTTATTTGCTGTCTGCCCAAGTTAGGCCAATAAACAGTTCAGTCACCAAACTGCATTGATAACATGGACTGAGAGAAACCTAAGAAATGAAAGAGTAGATAGGTATTGTGCCTCATTCTTTATGTTGCTTCACTCTCCAACCAGATTTCCACCTAACTAATTTTTATGTAAAGAACAGACTTTTTATATGACTGTTTTTACTTTGTGATTGTTGTGGTTTAACTGTGGCCAGCAAAATACCACGAAGCCACTCTCACAAATCCCCCTCCCCTCCTCCAGCGAAGAGGATGAAGTGGAGGAAAAAAGAAGTAAGGAAGCTTGTAAAATTGAGATAAGAACTATTTACTAATGGAATCTAAATTAATATATACAAGTACTACTACTAACCAATAATTAAAACAATAGAAAATAAAACATATGATACAATATGATACAGTTCCTCACCACCCACCGACCGATGCACAACAGGTGCTGAGTAGTGGGAGTCAGACCCAGAGACCCCAAAAGCCAAAGCCCCCGAGCGATCACAGCCCGAGGGCCGGA
>NW_010268829.1:0-1802 GCF_000690775.1 Eurypyga helias
CCCCCCCACGAAAGACAAGCAGTCTCTGGTCCATGGTCACATTTTTATTGTCATGTTGCCATTGACACACAGAATCCTGACAAGCCAAGTTGTATTAATTTCCTTGATTGGCACCAAAAGTAAATTTACAGCTCGCATTTCATTTCCAGTCTGCTGTTCTGAATTTCAGCCCCTTCATGGAGCAAGAAGAACTTGCCAGACTGTGTTTGCTTAATGAAGACCGGGCTGCTTGACTTATCTGATACTTATTCTCCTGTTTGTTCTTACTTTCCCCCTAAAAGCTGAGATTACAGATCACCTGGGCTGAGTTAAAAAAAAAAAAAAAGAAGAGACAAAAAATTCTTTTTTTTCCGGAGAAGGGGTTTTTCTGTATTTCAAAGAAAACAGACCCACAGCAACTGTGGGTTTCCTCAGACCCTGGAGATTGTGGTGACCTTTGAGATAGATTGTGGGCCACCAGAAGCTAAATATGCTTACTTTGGTTAGCTTGACATGAGTTATGACTCTGGAATGCTGAGGTCCATGTTCTTGATATATTTAGGTATAACGAAGGGTTATAACATAAAATTAGATCAACAGATTGCTATCTGGCAAAATGAAGGCTGAGAAATTATACATGCCACAATGTAATGGAGTTACAGTCAAAACCTGGTAGCTCGTTTGCCCACAACTACAAAATCTGCAATTTCTTAAACTCATTTTCTTAGAACCCTTCCTCACTTCCCAGTAGATCTATGCTGATTTGAAATAGCACAGCCCAAACAATCCAAGCAAGGACACGGTGCTGAGCCTGCCCTTCTGTCACCCTGTTGTGGCTCACCTCCAGTTGCTTCCACTTGTCATGACTGCATCCAGCTCATCATACTGGCATGAAGATAAAAGGCAAAAAGTCTTCTCTAATCACCCAGTACACTGGAATATAAACTGGGACTCTGGTGTTCCAGTCAGGTGTCCTAATGTTTAGACTCTAACTGCTGGGATTACTCCACTGAAGATTTGTGAACGTGAAAATAATGTAGTTTTTCTTTGGTGTCTTAAGGTGTTAGTGTGTATGAGTTCATACTGAAGTGTCACTAGACTGGCGCTTGTTTGCATTTGGATTGTAATCAGTGTCCTCCATCACCTGTCCCAGTATAACCACCATGATCCCATGCTGCACGAGTTTCCAAATCTAAACTGTAAAGCTTGTTTCATTTTACAACTGAGGAAGGAAGAGATAGGAGTCAGCCTGAGTCTGAGGGTGATTATGATTTAAATAATCAGTGCCATGCTCATGCCCAACATCTTCTTGTGTTGAGCCCTAGCAGGAATACATTATATTCCTTGGATTTGGGAAGGGACTAAAGTTTTCCTGAGCAGTTATGACTGCAATACCTTCCCAAGGAACACCAATTCTGAACTTACATCTTAGAAATTAATGTGCTTCCACACACTCCTGATGAGAAGTGTGCACATGGGTGATTTAGTGCTTCATGTCAACAATCACACTGTTCTTCTTAATTATGCTTTCATGATCCCAATACATGCTAGAAGCCTCAGACATGACCGTAGACACTCAGGTAGGGCAAGAATGCAGGGTAAAAAACTTGGTCTTTGTCTTCCTATTTTATAATTCTACCATATTTCTTATTGTGTCATTTCCAGCATCTTCATATGTTAGAGAAAATCCCCAAGAACAAAGCATGGAGCAGCGTTACAGCTGGGAGCCTTTGTGCTCCTTTGTCAGAAGTTTTCATAGAGAAACAAATAAGGAAAATATCACATGGGGCATACAGAGGCATCCTTCTTGAGCCATTCGTTTT
>NW_010268829.1:1823-26018 GCF_000690775.1 Eurypyga helias
GTTCACCTTTCTGCCGTACACAGACAAGTCTTTGAATGCAGCAAAGACTGTTCACCATGCTCAGTTCTGGTGTTTGCCAGAATAAAATCAGATTTTGGCTTCTGAGCAGGAGACCGACAGGAATGGGGGACAGACTTTCTTGTCATAGGCAGAGCTGTGCAACTCTGTTTGCTCTGGCATGCTGCCCTTTTATTTATATGAACTTGCAGCCGTTTTTCACTGTGCAGGACCATCCCCTAGAGAGGCTATTTCAGAAGGAAATCAGTCTAAACTTTGATGAAAACTGTCATGTTACCTCCCTCTCCTAATTCGCCTTGAGTATATGGGCCATATGAAAAATGCAGCCACCCACATAATGGTGAGAAGAAACCCATCCACAGATAATAAAACTGTTCAGCAATTTCTTTTTTTGCACTTCACATCTCTCTGGGTTGCCACCTACACAAGCCAGGCAGCAGTAAAGCCATTTGCCAGCAAACAAGGCTGGGGCCACCTAATCAACCATTTCTATAGCCATTTGGGCTCCCGGTTTGGCTAAAAAATAAGTTTTCAACAAGTTAACTAAGCAGAGCTACAGCACAGCAGCCATAAATAAGTGCTTGGTGCTGTGACCATCTGCTGAAGGCCACTGAACAATGGCTATTTTCAGGAAAATGTTCAGTTTCTTATTGGTAATACCTCTAATCAAAGCCAAGCCAATAGGGAGATCATATGTTGGTTGGTGGGTGGCCTTAATGATTTTACCATAAAAGTAATTCCAAAAATACACATATCAGGCTCTCCAGCTAATTCCGTAGCTAGATTTGTCATGTATGAACCGATATAGTAACCAGGCAGTTATTAGTGGTAGAGCAGCAGCATTAAAGCCACTAAAATTGTCTTGGCACAAATGGCAGTGGGGTGCCCTTGTTTCAAGTTACACGGGAAGCTCCATTTTTATGCTCTTTCCTGTATTGCCTCCTCTCGGAGGGAAAGTCAAGGAGGCAGCATGTGCTATAGGTTCATAGGATATTACCCAGAGTCCTTTCCCCCATATTATATGGTCACACCCACCCGCATTGCAGGGATGATATTGTGATGTAGAGAAGCTTTTTCTACAGCTTTCCTGAACCTCTGGAACTTTATGGAAAATTTTGAGGTCCACAGACTTTAAGGACCATCTTGTGAATGTTGTGTGAAGTCCCCATGGGGACCCAGTCAGAAAGGGCGATCATGACTTGTAGGATAGCATCTCATCCTGTTCCCAGTTGGCTGTCCCATGCCTTCTTTCTTCCTCCTCTTTGATCTTTTAATATTTCCAAATTTTTCTTTCTCTTATCATGTTGTTTCCTTAGCCTGTCACTGGCCTGGTCCCCATGTATTAGGAAAAATTAGGAAACCTATTTACCAAAGACTGTTATATGAACCTGACAAACATGGTAACTGAGAAAAGAGCAAGAACACCATGAAATATAAAAGGGTTTATCTCCATTATTTAAGAACATGCTGAACCAAGGCTCCTAGCGCTGAGAAGAGGTATGAAAACATTGTGATGTAAATTTGGTTCCACTGTCTGCAAAGGCTCATCCCAAACCAACCCATGAGAGGAACCTTAAATGTCAAGTGAATCCTAAAATACACTTCTTTTTCAGTATTATTAAGCAAGGTACCTGACTGTCATGATTCACAGGCTGATAAAGTGCTGCAACACACCATACACACAAATATGGGGTCAAAACCTAGCCGGTACCTGTTATTAACAGAGCATGGTGGGCTGTCTCATTGCAGGGAGGTTTCTGAGACAGAGCAGCCCTTCGAAACAGCTGCTTCTATCTTCCTGTCCTGATATTTCAAAGTTACAGCTCTCTGTCACATACTTTTATAGGTAGCCCAAACGATGGCCCAGAGCCCTGTGTGCCCCCAGGACAAGGCAGCTGGCCGCTGCTGGGTCACCGGAGGAGCTGCGCAATCCCCCTGGGATCAGGATGGCAACCCCGCAAGCTTGTGCTGACCTTGGGGCACGCAGTGCCTTTAGCAGATAGCAGAGCTTAAGCACAAATCCAGAAAGTACTGTTTTGTTCACACTGTGCGCTACTCGTTGCCACAGGATATCGGAGAGTAGACATGGCCTGAAAAAGAGTTTAGAGGAATGCCCATGGGACGTATCCATCAGTGCCCATGAATAGCAATGACACACATGCAGCCTCCAGATGAGGAAATCCCTGCACTGGTACTAGCCATAAACTGCGAGAATATTCAAGACACTACTCTTAGTTTTCCGTTTTGTTGTGGTATTTCCCTTAGTGTCTGCTACCGGTCCTGTCACAGCAAGATAACACAATCCTGTGTGACCATTCTTACATCTTTGCACATGGCCACGTGCTTTGAGCCCTAAATTTGCTGTCACGGATAGTGGAAAGAAGGTTTAGGGGTAGAGACATCGAGGAACGTCTACTAAAGCAGTGTGTGCGCAGCGTATCTCCCACAGTACCCGGGCACGTCTGCATTTTGACCACCTCGAGAAGCACCTCAAAAGAGTGTGTGCATTCTTCAGTTCCAAGAAAATTGATTTCTTTCACCTGGAGGGAGTTGAAAATGTTTTTCCCTCTCCCTGTCATTCAAGTAATACGAAAAGACCTTTAATGCCATGAGCAGCCATTAATTTTAGAAAAAACGAAGGGGAAAAGGGATGTTGCACTGGGCTCCAAGAAACCTCTGCAAGTAAGAAATGTCCCGAGTAATGCCTGCCAGCAAGAAATGTTATTAAAACTCGTAGCTGTGCATCAATGCACTGGGTATCTCTTGCTCAGACAGCATCTTCACCTCCAGTTTTGCTTCATTCACAATGTAACCTCAGTGCTGCAGTTTTCCTTGTATTTCCTGACATTTTGCCATAGTAAAAGCCATGGGGATATTACAAATACTGACCTAATGTTTTATGAGGCAGTTGGCTGCCTTAAAGGGATATATGTGTGTGCATGTGTGTGTATACATACATTTTGTTGAAGGTATATCATTCTGATTCTAATAGGCAAGGTACTTGAGGCACATGCATGTGCACAGAGACAATACTCTCATTTTTCTTCTGAGATACATTTTGCTGTCATTTGTGTAACCTTTCTTTTCAGTTTGTTAATCAATTATACTTCAGGCTTCATCAGAGGGGTCTAAAGTATAACAGCAGCCGCTATTGTTACAAGGCAAAGAACAAATTGATTGATGGTGGGTAATCAAAGTAATATAGAGACTTGGCACAGGTAATATTTACTTTACATCTGTCACTTAAGACATTTTACTGCCAATCAGTGCCTTCAGAAGGCTGGCTGGAACAATAGAGGTCTTTTTACTTAATTCCTCCTATTGACTAGGGCTTATACTGACAAAGTTCACTTGCTATGTAATCCTCAAGGCATGCACTCACTGCTGCAGCCAAGTTTTTAGATATATATCCCCCTGTGTCAATGAATAGGAAAAAAGCAGCTCTTTGGAGCCAAAGCATTGAAGGTGGTCCCTGAAACACAGCCCGTGACAGTGTACAATTGGCGTTGTCCGCTTTGGAGGTGTCAAAGTGATAGGAGCGCTTACAGGAACCCTCCCTGCAGCTGCTGGAGATGTGAAAGGCCTTTGATGGTTCACTGCTGACCACTGTTTGCAGGTCAAGTCTGGCCAGGAAGATCCTATGCAATAACAAATGTGAGGGGCGTTGGTGGGAAGCAGGAGGAGGGGTTCGTTTTTCTCCATTTCTCTCTTTCTGTTGTTTTTTTTTTTTTTTTTCTCCCCTGCTTTCTTTTTCCTTTCTTGTTGGTCCTGCTTGCTGCGGAGACTGGTATTTACAAGATGACTCAGAAAAGCCACAGACCAGGACCGGTGTGGGGGAGCAAGAAAACTATGAAAAACACCTTGTGCTCTTTCTCCACTATTTGGTCCCCTGTGTTGTTGTTAGATGCCCAAAGCCAAGAGCAGAGGGATGCCAGCCACAGCAGTGTCATCTCAGGCATCGTCAGGCAGGGGGGACATGAAGCTACTTTCGCCCTTTAAGGTGAGGTGTGCGGTGAGAACAGGAAAGGATGAAAATGTCCCTTTCAGCTGGAAGCCATTTGTGCCTACAGTGTATTCAGCTTTCAAGCACACGCTTCCCTGACCTGTAAAATGAGGACACCTGAATTAGAGAGCGTTTTGGGATGATGGGGCTGCAAGGCAAGACCCATTCCTGTCTACAGGCCAGCTGGGTGCCTGGTCAAAGTCCACAGGAATTCAATGGAAAGGCTCTTTTAAAGCAGTTTTGGGGTTCTGGGGACATCACTCTGAAAAGCTCCTACAGATAAATGAATTTAAGTTATTCTCCAGAATACCAGAACAAGTGCACTTTTGGTGCATTTACTGCCCTAACACAGACACAATCCTCTTCCACTCCACTTTAAAGAACTTTTTTTCTGTTTTTCTTCACATCCCCACTGGACATCCATCCACAGGGACTTAGTGCCCATTTTGCTTGTAGCTGGTGCTGACTCAGTTTCCCAGTGCTCTTGGCACTCCTTTCCTGTGGTGGTTCAACTTCTGGGTTAAAGACTGTGCGAGAGCCTTTTGGTCACAGGCTTTGCAGTTCCTTCTCTTGCACAGCAAAATCAGATCTCTGCCTTCCTTAAAACACACACTAAGTTGCTATAGCCCACTTCTGCTGAGGACTTATAAACCAGATTGCATTTTTGTATCTATTAGATTCAATCAAAGAAGCCGAACAATTTTTATACATTAAACACCAAATTAGACAGCCTTGCTATTCTAGAGGTTTCTCTTATTGACAGTTTTCTGTCTCACAAATGGCATTTTT
This sequence comes from Eurypyga helias, assembly GCF_000690775.1. NCBI lineage: Eukaryota > Metazoa > Chordata > Aves > Eurypygiformes > Eurypygidae > Eurypyga > Eurypyga helias. The sequence continues at coordinate 6,634 of NW_010268829.1, forward strand.
TTCTGCATGCACCATCTTGACTCACAACAAATATACTTAAGAGAGTTGAACGCGAAGCACTGGTGGGGCTTCCTGGGTTTGAAGACCTTCTGCTCCAAAGAGATTTCTCCTTTTTTTTCTTTAAGGGTGGTGGGGAAGAAGAAAAAAAATATCCTGGGTCTCTGCCAAAATAACTAGCTAACTTCCAAGACATGTCTGTCAGTAAGCTTGCTCTGGAATTTCCTTTGCATGTACTGGAGGGTTCAATTTTTCCATAAAACCCAGTATTATGTAAGGGGCACTGACAAATGTTTCCAGTTGGCCCCTGAGATTGCAAACGCATTTGTGGAGGACTGACAAGAGATAACTCAGGTTCCCAAATCACTGAAGTCACCCAGGAGCCAGTGCAAATTCACAGCTCTTCTACTTCTCCATGAATCAGAAAGTACCAGAATTAAGGGCCTGAGATTTAGCCAGTCCACTTTAGATTATAGCAGAGATAAACAAGACACTGTTGTATTTAAGTGTCATTAGTGTGCAAATGACAACACAAGTGACTCGTTATCACAGCACTCAGCTCCCACAGCTCTCACCCAGCACCTGAAGCCCAGGAACACATTTGCAAAACAAACGTGATTGTTCTGAAATGTCCCCAAATATTGCATATCTGTGTACAGCAGGGATTTCAGTGTCAGCACATTTTTCAGCTTTCACTGAGGGCTTGGAATGGCAGAGGGTGTTTCAAGGTCAAGGCTGGGAGACATTGGCAGGGCTCTGCGTGGGAAAGCTTGACATTGCGATATGTCTGGCTGTAACCATTGCAGTCAGACTGACCTCCCCAGGAACCAAATCCATCTTGTAATTAAACAGGGGAAGGTAAAAGTAAACTGGCATCTAAGTTTGTAGCTAGGAAAAAGTCCAACATGTAATCATATACGCGTATATATAGACACACATGCCACCTCTTCTGTAAAACCACACATACATGAGCATCAATATGGTTTACAAAATCAGAAGTGATACATGTAGATTAGAAATAGTAGGATATCAGTCCATGATCTTTGCTCTCTTTCTCGAATAACTAGCTGAAAGGCTTGAAAGACCTGAACTGAAGACCGTTTTGGAAATAATCGTTAAAGACTTGGACAGAAACATTCATGAGTGCATTACTTCCTTGCAGCTGGTGCCTTTAACGTAGCTCAAGATGGTTTGCAGCAATGCACAGCGGCACCCGGGGGTATGTTAGCTGTATCTCTGTCATTCATAAGATGCATTTGTTGTTTACCACCTCCATGGCCCGCTTACTCCTGTGGGCTTTGCTGGGAGTCCCTCAAGGCTTGCAGTCCCACCATGCCTCCATGAGAAGCCTGGTCAGGATCTTGGATGGGATCTATAGACGTGGTGGGGGCTGCACAGCTGGGGTTGGAACAGCCCAGCTCACTGCCATCAGGTCACCATGCACAGGGCTGCAGTCCTGCAAACTAAACCAAAAGGAAGTATGCTTGGAAAAGTGCAGGGGAGCTCAAGAAGCTGCTCAGGCTTCTGCCACTACCCCAGTTTGCCTCAGGCACAGTCTGCAGGCAGCACTCTCTGGGTTAAAAAAGAAATGTGAGCAAAATACTGGCACAAAATGGGTTTTCATCATCCCTGGGTTACAGTGCCCAAACATGGGCTCTTCTGTCTCGCAGGCAGGGCTGTGAGTCAGGACGCCCTGCAGTTCCCACTTCCCAAAGCATCAGGCTCAGAGCTGGTGTGTAATTTATCTCAAAGAAGGAAATCATGCAGAAAATGATCGATTCCCTCCATCTCACTGGGTTAAACAAATTCTCTGGGCCCAGCACCAGGGATTTTGCTCATGCAAGCTCAGTCTGAGCTCTGGCTGCCACAAACCCTACTGACCCTAAAGACTTCACACCACTCTTGGAGAAAGTCTCCCGCCTCCGCTTTGCCGGGTACCATCACCTGGAAGGATGCTATGCTAGCTGGCAGCTACTGGGGCTGCCAGGCTCACCCACCACGCAAAATGTGCTTTAATCTGGAAACCCATCTGAGATGCCTGCAGATCCTCTCCAGGATTTCCAGCGTCAGCCTGGGGTGAGCAGCACAGCAAGGAAATCGTGTAGATAGGGAGCTGTTTTGCCATGACGCTATGCCGGCGACCTTTCCATGTCTCCATGCTTGCTTCCAGCGAGCTGAAGGGAAGGAAAGGGTGAAGCTGCATTGCTGATAGGTAAAAGGTAAAAGTTCACAAGTCCACGGCGCACACATGCCGAATACTTCATGAACTGAGAGGGATACGGTTTCAGATCGCACCACTGGAATGCAGCCCCGGCTGCAAGGGCTCGGAGCAGGAGGGATGAGGGGGTGACAGAGCCAGGGATTCACACAGGAGACGGGGGAAAATAAAGGAGAGAAAGGGGACTGCTGGAGTGGGGTAATGTTGTTCTGGTAGATACCCCCAGAGGGAGGGGAAAGGGAGCGCAGGGGAACGTCGCCGGCTACGCTTGCTCCAGCTCACACTCAAGTTCTGGTAGTTTTATTGATCCCAGAGGGAACAGGCTTGAACCTTTCCTGCCTGAATCTACCTGGAAGTCATGTCCAAATACCTGGCCCTTGTAGGTTGCTTAGCCAGCTGATTCTAGTTAAAAAGTCAGTAGGCATTTCTTCCCTCTGAATAAATAATAGTAATTCATATGGTCATAAACGATTTTTTTTTTTCCTAAGAAAGCTCTCCTTGATATTCAGCCACTGGTTGTCAAACGGAGGCTTGTTTCCTTTCCTGTTAATAAGTACCGTCTCTTTTTTTTTAACCAGACTTTTTGGAGCATTACATCACCGTGCACAAAGTTATGTCAAGGCTGGATGGAGATAATTCACATCCTGTCAGGTCTGACATAAGAGAGTGGGCTACCTTCCAGCAGGGTAAAATATGAAAGGGAAAGTAAAATGGGTCTATTCTAGTATAAAAGAGGGCTAGTGAATACCAGACATACGGTTGTGGGAGGAAGAAGGTTACGTGTTTAACTTCTGCTCGCTTTCTGCTCCCCTTCACCTCCGCTGATCATGCCTTAAAAGCTTCATGTCGCGACCATTTGCCATCTAAATACCTACAATGAGTTACAACTCACATTATTACTCATTGCTCGTTGAATATATTTGAATCCTGTTTTGCCGCTTCATCGCAAAGTGGGAGGACAAGGCAAAACTGACCTAAAAATGATCAGAGCTAAAAGTTGTGACCCAGAAATGGCAAAATGAAAACATTCAGTCAGAAGGAACAGTTCCTCAATGCTCTGCAGCCATCGTGGCTCCCCAGCTCCCCGAGCTGTGCAGGGTGATGTTTTGTCACATTCACCGTTTGGAAGCAATTTTAATTTTTAATTTGAGCTTTAATTGCTGTAATGCAATCGCATTTCTTCCTGTCCCATCAACCTAAGGATATAGAGAAGACACCACTCCATCCTCTCCACAGCCATTTTTAGGTACTCAGATTTAAACACTGCTAGTATGGAAAATACACTGCTTATAGTCTCATTTCAATTAATACTACAGATTTAACCAGTTTCAGGATGAAGCCAAAGCCTGAAATTTGCTCTTACTCCCCAGTTACCAGAAAAAAGCAACTAGAAACTCTAAATTCATATTTTGTTGACCATGTTTTTCCCTCTGAGCTGTGCTCTGTGATTAAAGAAAGAACCTAAAAATCACACTTTATAAAAGTGACCGTAACTTTGCACCAGGACAGTTTTAAATACAAGCTGTGGTTTCTTGAAATACAACTCTTTTCTGGAGATATGTCATTGCTATTTAGTGAGTGGGATTTCTGTTCTGGTGTTCCCTGAGATCTCCACTGTATCAGTGTAAAATCAGTGAAAACTTAAACATTGGAGCAGATTTACTCTGGATTTACTGTAATTGCACATGAATCTCAGCTATAGCTGGCTATTCAAAATAAATTTACTAAATGCTTTAGTACTTCACTTTCGGCCCCAGATTACTACTATGTGACAAATTTCAAGTGCATCTGAAACAGGAGCAGCTTTAAAATGAAAAATCTTGCAAGTAATTTCTATTTCATGTTTGTACTATGAACGTTTCAAAGTCCTTCACATCCTTTTGGTTTCTGTTTTTTAATGAAGCTGTCAGAAGCCCACAGCAAATGTAGTCCGAGGAATTCCAGTAAAGCCTTTGAAAAAAAAAAAAACCAAACTCCCACATACTGTATCTGAAATGACAAGTGTGTTGTTACCATCAAATGCAGGCTGACTAATGTTTATTTGGGGTAAGGGAAAAAGGGAGTTTAATTCATGACAGGTGATTTCTTTTTTTTTTTTTTTTGTAAGAATAAGGATTATTTACCTGTCTGAATCAAATTATGGTTTTTTGAATCTGAACACTTAAGAACGAGGGAAAGGCAAAATGCAACTGAGAATGGTTACCCGCTCATTTTAACATAAAAACAGTTAAACAGAGCGCCATGTATTTAAGAGTGAAAGCAAGACTATGCCATAATTGCTTGTAGAGAAATGTGCAGAATTAAGTGGAGGTGACTGAAACGTGGTTTTGCGTGTGCAGCACATGGTAGTTTTTCACTGTGGAACATTTCACTACCTTATTTCAGGAACGTTATTGCTGCTTGAATTCAACTTTCTGTTTAATTTGACAAAATTACAAGTTCCTCCCCCCCAAGATGTCTTTTCTTTGAAACTGTAAATGCCTCATTATGAAGCCTCCAGCTTCATAAGGCACCTTTAACATAAATTGAACCCATATTTCCCCAGTCAAGGAGTGATGTTGAAAAGGAATGAAGGTTTCTTGCAGAAGAGTATGTGTCTGTTCTTGTACCAAAAAACAAATAGGCTCCATGTCTGATGATTTTGCTGTTTACCACCGCAGGCTCACTCTCTGCTATCCATTAATATGCTCATTAAGATAATCCTTTTTATAATCATTACGCTTTCACAGCTGGAGTGATAGAGTACATCCTGACATAGCAAGCATGAATTTTTCACTAATGGTGCAGAAAATATCCATCTCCCTTATTCTGTCTATTCAGAGATGCTCAGCTATGAGCCATCATAAACTATTCCTAGAAATGCTATTTGCAGAAAATGCTGCTTTGGCCACTAAAGCAAATCTATCGAAAATATTAATGAGTGGTAAAAAAACCTTTCCAAGAAATATCCATGTCCAAAATAGGATGCAGGACCATCATCTGCTTGGTCCCTTCCAACCCCAATGATTCTATGATTCTTGGATCTCCTTGCACTGACAATGGGCAATACTTATTTCCAAACCTGCTAACAGAGGTGTGTAGCAGTCTCCTGCTCCAAACAGAGCTTTGGAGTATCTACAAGCCAATATGTCATGTGTGACCACAATTAACATTGCTGATGCTGTTACCATTGTTAATATTGTGCCTGCAGTTTTCATTCAGGAGGCCTTTCCCCTCCCCCCAAAAAAAGGAAAGGAAAAAAGTGTGTTACGGAGGTGGTCTTAATCAGGTAAAACAGAGTCTTTGCTGGTGCTCACTGCTTGGGAATGTGCTCAGGTCTGCTTTCGTTTCTAGGCTGAATCACTGACCTCTAGATGCACATGGGGTGGTCTGCCACCCGGTGCGGTGCTCAGAGACCTTCTCCTGACACTTTCTTCCTTATTTCAGCGCCTCTTGTTTGGGTCTCGATGGATATGATACAGCGAGAACTAGAGCCTGGGAGTTCATGGAGGGATTTTCCACTGGTCCCCAGATGTTTCTTCCAATTAGATGATCTGCAGCCTCTAAAACTGCTGGTGGATTTACGTAGCATTAAATTACGCTGGGGGTGGATAATTTAAAAAGTTGAGGTGAGAAGCGTAAATCTGTAATGGCAAAAATGCAAAAAGGAAAACGCTACAGCACCTGCTCTGGAAATCATTATTTAAGTAAAGGGCTATATACCTTAAAAACTATGCTGCTGTTATTAGCTACTCCACCAGTATCCTACCAGTGGGATTTACCACAGATCACCAGCAGATAAAAAGCAAAGTGATCCCAACTGGCATCTGGATCCCTTGTGTCAAGTGGAAGCCCGTTGTCATTATAAGAAACAATGAAAAGAAAGATTTCATTTTGTTTAGCAAAAGACCAGCATAAGATCATCGCCCTGGGGGAGTTATTTATTTGGTTTTAAACATTCATAAAAATTAGAATTAGTGGTAAGATCACTTATTTATGCCTTTCTTCCCTCCCCTAAATAACTGTAAAAGCATCAAACCTGTATTTTATGCCCTCAGAAATGAATCTGCAACAGGTTCATAGGTCAGTCTGCTAGATTTGAGGTGATTTTTTGAACTTTGAACAACTTACAAATACTTCCTAGAACAGCAAATGCAATAAATATCTCAGCAGAAGAAATTTCTTTGACTTCTTTCCCTGGACGAAATCCAGGGATGAAAGTGGGGCCAGAGCTGTTACATGATGAAGAGGAATTAAGAAAGTCAGCTTCGAGAACCTCAGCAGAAAGCTCATTTCAGGCTTCGTGTGAGTTTTTGATGAACATTTACAGCGTCTTGAACCATTTTACTCATTCCTACTAAATACAGGTTGCATCTGTTAAGTCAGTCAGCAAGGACCCGTCGTAAATGTGAAAACCAGAAAAGCCTCTGCAGAAGGTTGAAAACCATTTCTCCTTATTTATCATTTTAGGTGAAACTGAAAGCTTGTTTTCCTTCTGTCTGGAAATGTCACCTACAAGATCTTCTAAATCCTCCATCCTTAGCACTTTGAGTTTCCATTTGATTGGAAATTTGTCTCAAAACTCAGTGGGGTGGGCTGGGAGGCAATCACCAGCAAGCTTGTCTCCCATGACAGATAGCCCTTTTACAGGCAATGGATTTATATCCTATACTTATGAATAACGAAAGCGAGAATAATGATGAAGAGGGAGTAACATATTTTCTTTGACGTACTTTGTCACCCAGAGCTGTTAAAGCTCTAAGCAGTCAGATTTGTTTAGGCCTGCGAAGTGAGTGATGTGCCCTTTTCTCCGAGGTAAAGAGATATTTGTAGTGGCATGAAGCGAGCTGGGAACACTTCTTGTGAGATCGCCCAAAGGAAATAGTAGCATCCACAACTGGCTTTTTGTATAGAAGACTATATTAAAGAAAAAAGAAGAACACACAGCGTCTAAAACTATATTTGTAAAAAAGTGTGGGGGGGGGGGGAAAAGGCGACATACTTCAACCCTTGTTGAAACGCCTGAAAAGTTTCCCTGTGACACTAAATGATCTAAGTCATGTCTCCAAAGAGTAGCTCATCATTTCTCAGACAACAGCAATTGTGGCTGACCTCCTGAGGGAAATGGTCAACTTTCTCCATCTTCCCTCTCTATGCCAATGTTTGGCTTTAATTTATGTTGGTCAGTTGAAAATGGAAAGTTCAGTACCAAAGCTGAACTGGGAGAAAAATACAGCATGAGAAAGGATTTGTTTGTGGAATATGTTTCAAAAGTGCTCTGGTTTTACACAGACCATTTCCGTATGCCTTCCAGCCTGTTTATCACCCCAGCATCGTGCAATCTGAGTGCACTACCCAGATGGAGAAATGAAAGGCTTCAGTAATTGAGGTCAGTTGTCGTTACTGCTAACTGTTTGCAAAGGGTTTTTTACAAGCTGTCAGGCCACCTCCATCTGGTAAGAAGCTCCACATCTCTTCTACCCACTGCAGTGTGTTTTCTTTCAAAATATCATAGAGGAAACATATTGCATCGAGAAAGATATAAGCAATTTTCAGCGCTAGCTGGGTGCCTTGACTCTGTGACGCACGTTGGTATCTCAGCCTCAACTCGCTTGTAGATTTGTCTGTTTAAAAAATACCCCAAAGTAACACATGCCAGGTGCGTAGCTCAGAAATGAAGCCAAAGAAAATAAGGTGCATGGAGGCAAGAGCGCCCAAAAAATGACGTGGCAGAAATTAATATTCCAGGTTATGAGAAGCAGAGTGGGGGAAAGACGGCTTGTTTGGTTTGTTGACCCTGCTTCAATGGGATGTGTGTGAGGCAACCCTCGTTGCACATCTCCTGCCCGCACTGAAGGAAGATCCGAGGGACAGCAGGGACCAGCTACAAAGCTACATCCATGAGGCCTCCAGAAAAGTACTGAGGATTTACTACTCCAGGAAGACACATCTGCTTATACCATTACAGGGCTGACATTTAATTGCAGAGCTGGTGGGCATTATTTGCAGGTGGGCTGAACATGCCCAACATCGCAGCCACCTACAAGCAAGCCTTCTGCTGTGACCTCTTTAAAAGTTCCTCTAAAAAAAATGAAAGTTTCCAAAAAGTATCCAGCAGCTGATCAAGCAAGCAATCTGAAGTGCAAAGCTGATTGTCAAGATTGGCAGCTAAAGGGTTAATTACAGTGACACTATTTGCCAGGCAGCACAAGGTAAAGATTTTGTGGAAGACATTTTTGGAGAAATATTTACGAGTTTTGCTCTGGCACGGTTTGGGACAAGTCTCCATCTTATGTATATTCATTACCTTTGCAATTCCTTTTCTATTTGTCTTTCTGGTAAGGAGCCTTAATCAACAGCCTGTGTGATGTTTTTATCATTTCCAAAAGATATTTTGGCAAATACAGGGAGAAACAGCTTACAGACTGGGAACACAGCAAATGTACTCTGTATTTGCTTCCAGAGCAAGGTGTATACAGGCATGGCACATGTAAATGCAACTTAAATTTGGGTTAAAATAATATCTAACCCAAGATAATCCTTTAAATGGTATTATTTTACCCACTCTGGGAGAGACCATATTGTCATTAAGAGCTTCCGTCCAGCAGATTGCACCCTTCCCACCTTCAGATTGTAATGAATAATCACAAACTGTGTAAACAGAAAAAGCTAAGAGGCTGGGCTCTCTGTTTGCTTTCTATTTGTTGTTTTGTCCTCTTCCTCTGAATCCCAGACAGATCGTGCTGTCTCATGCTTTTCCACACCCAGGACATTGGAAAGAGATTACTTCATAGCTCAGCTCCTGCCAGCAGCTCTCGACAACGTGGGACACGATCTCACTTGCTGGGCTTCCACCCAAGATTGCCACTACATGACACCTCTCTGGACTTTCTCAGTGATTTGGAAACACCTGACTCTCCCTGCAATGCACACCTGGATGAGGCACAACTGCTGGAGGGTCAACCCAGGCAAGGGAAGATCAGAGATGTTGGAAAGATCTCAGAGCATTGACCAAATACGTAACCCTTCCCTCAATCATCATGCCTGTCCAACAATGGTGGGCTCCATCAGTCACGAGTTTCAGCTCTTCTCCGGTATTAGCAACCATGCACACATGCTCCAAGTATACTGAAGTCATACACCTTTAACCCCTCAGGTTTGCTTCATGCAATATGCTTTTCTTAGGAAAGAGTCTCCAATTACTCAAAGGAAGAAGTTGCTCATGTTTCTGAGAAAGACCAACAAGAGGACAGTGATCAAACTCCTGACCTTGGCTGAAGCAGAGCAGACCCTTGCAGTCCTGCAAACCATGAGGCTCAGTTAGCGATGGAAGGCAACTCCCAGATTTTTGGGACCAGACCCTTTCCTCTGGAACAACATATTATATACACAGACTGCTGAGAACGGCAACATTTTCCCAGCCATAGGTATGCTGAGAGTGGGCAGAGATTGTTCACATAGCACAGGGCATCTGTGCATTGTCTTTAACAGCCCTCCCAGTAGCAAATTGGGGTCTGTATATGAAATATAGTATTTTCACACATCTAGTGAATGCCACAATAAAAAAAGGAATTGGTGCAGTTTACGACTGGGCCTCATGCTGGGTCCAATTAAACCTACTGTTTCCAATCAGGTTTAATGTGAGGATAAAGTGAATGCTCCCTGAGATTTGGAGGAGGATAATTTGTCAGTAATAATAAGTGTAGACAAACAGGATGTTCCACAGTGCAGGGGCCTGATTAAAACCAAATGTATTTCCAGGGATCATCTCGAAACTCCTGGCAGCCAACACAGTCAGCATTGCTTGCAACTTGCAGCACTTCTTTGCAAAGGCTTGCAGCTTCTGCAATTCTTCCTAAATCCCATAGAAAAAAAAAAAATAGGAACCAGGCCATTGGGTCGCTCAAGAGCCATCTCTGTGTGTTATTTTCATTTTTTGATTTTTTTTTTTTTCCAGAGCATGTTTCAGCCTTATAACCTGTCAATGCAAGGACATCCTAACAGGAAAAGGAAAAAGTCTTGGATTTTCAGCCTGGCCCTATCCTACTTCCTGACAAGAGTCTGTCTAGCTGGACTTAACATTGGCAAAAATACATTTCCTGATCAAAATGGGTTTTCCTACAAAAGGTGAATTCTTTCTTGATGAACTTTACCATAGAAACAAAATTGGCAGTCATCAGACCACGGTCCAAAAAGTCACTTCAGCTTTGGGGGAGTTTATTAAAAAGAAACAAGGAAGGTTTGAAACTATCCCAGGCTTTGGGTTTTAAATTAGAGTCGAGATCATTCTAATAACCTCCTTCCTTAGGGGATGGAGAGGGTGAATTTCCTAAGAAGGATTTCTCACTTCTTGGCCAGATGGGAGACTCAGTAACTCAATGCTTGTTAGTTAAGTTATAGTCCCTGAGAAATCAGTGGTTACCTGTTGCTGGAGAACTGCTTTTGTTCATTAGAGACGAACCAGCCTGAGGTCAATGTGCAGAGCAGTTAACATACTAGCAAACCACTAATTAACCTAACACAGAAGCAGGAGCCCGTTTCCAAAATGTGTCTCTAATTCACCATCACTCAGTGTTTACAGCGGTACAATGGATCGTGTGTGAAGCGGGGGCTGTGGCAAGGACCCGCTCCGCTCTGGGGGGATGCCCTTGGGGGACCACTTCTACAAGTCTGCAGAAGTCTGGATTAGGGATGCGGAAAATCACCAATGTAAATGCCAAACCGGATGTTCTGTCCTGCCAACATTTGTCCTATTGCCCAGGAGGGCCAATGCCCCTAAAGGTGCCAACCCTTCTGGCTGTAGGTCTCTGCCTTGTTCAGATTTACCTGTTTGCCTTCAGGATGATTCTGGCTTAATGGAAAGTTACTGTCTAGACCCCCTCTCTCCATCTGTCCCAGAGGCACTTGCTTTTTTCAACAGATCATGGGAAACACCAAAATGCTCAAAACTTAACATTTTTTGGAGGTCTCTATGTATAACCTGTTATTTGGTGACATAAGCATAGCTTCATGCCCAGTAACACATCCCCAGAAACCTCCTGTACTTCCTTGCATCTCATCCCCTAATGAATTCTTCTCCCTTTCCTTCTATAAACTTCAAATACTTCCCTTAGGTGCCATTTCTGAATTTCTGCAGCCACAGTCTTCTTAGGAGGGTCTGAGGAGCTCCTTTTTGTGCCCCCAGGACCAAAAGCTACCATGGCTGTTCCAGCAGCTCAGTATCATGTGTCTTGTATATATATATATATAAAATAAAACTATTCTAGACTATAAGAAGGGAGATAACCCCATAATTTGGGTCCCAAACACTCTTATGGATGAGGTCCCATCAAAAAAGAAAGCATACATAGGAAGAAGTGGAAGTTTTAAAGTCCCAGAACATCCTTTTGGTGGGATTTTGAGGCGTCTCCCTGGTGAGGGTGCCATGCAGAAGAAAGGCTGGTCAGGCACTGAGGGCCTGAACAACAAGGGTGAGTTGGGAATAAGATAGCAACAGCCCCCCATGCTCCTCTCATGTGTAAATTCAGATGAGATTACAAAGCTACGGATATTTTTTTTTTTTTAATAAAGCAGCACTGTTGAAGCTGCTGTACAGGGACCTGAGCAAAGCACCTAGGAGATAAATGCAAAAATGCAGAGTCCTGGCTTATTTCAGTCCCAAAGTGCATAGAAAACTCCCTTCTTCCTCCCAGCCTGGAAAAAATGCAGGTGAATTCACAGGATTCTTTTCCAGAACACACTTCTTAGGTCTTTACCTGCATAGAGTCTGTTTTGAGAGGCCTGAAAGAAATCAGTCTTTGGGAAGAAGATATTTTGGGGTAGCTGGAGATTTGCATGTCTCCAGCTAGGAAAAATGTATTTTCACAAAGACGACTATGATTGGAGACAGGAAAATAGCACCAGTAAAGAAAGGAAGACCTATTCTGGGTGGGAGTATTTTCATTGAGGGAAACAAAAAGGCCCACAAAAAGAAATGCCAGTCTGACACAGACACCCATGCCTCTCCTTTTCTTGATGAGGAGTGACAACTCCAAAGACATACTTTCAGATGGCAGCAACTTCTCTGAAAACCGCACGATGTATCTTAGCCAAGCTGCCCCAGACAAATAAATGGTTTGATTTAATTTAGAGCCACATCTTGTTCCCAGGGAAGAGTAATTGGATCCATGGCAAAGAGCTGGGAAGGGGGCCTGAGATTAAACAAAGGAGGCAACTCTGCTGCATGGGATACTTGTTTTCTCCAGTGGAAATTCTTTAAGGAACAAAACCCCTTCTCCTCAATTTCACTGACCTAATTTCCTGCCACTGTTCCTTCTCCCCTCATAATGGGTAAGGGTGTTAGTTTTCTCCTCCTACAATTAAATAAACAAAGTATAAAATTAATATGAATGTTTAATTCAAAAAGCCTGCAGAAGGAGAGACTGGACTGATTTGGACTGGAGACCTTTGCAAACACAAGGTTGTGTGGTTATAATACGATTGTTTCTGCCACTACCGTCCTGTAACTTCCAAGCTTGGTGCATCTAATTATTCTGAGAACATCCCTCAAGTTATAGCTGCCAGACAGCACTGGGGAGATGAGGTGCTCCCGTCTTGCCTCCTTCCTTCCCTAGCTCAGAGATGGCAAGGAGGACAGTTGGGTTGCCAGCTCTTGGCCATCATTCCTCATGGTCTGGCCCACGCTGGCTCTTGGTGGAACACCTCCAGCACGGCTGCAATAAAGGTGAAATTTGGTGCCTTGTGTGGGCTGGGGCGTGGAATTAAGGCCATGTAAGGCCATGTGCTCACAGTGGGAGGGTGGTTGTGGTGCTGGGGGTCTGTGTGAGACCCCATGGGCTGTACCATGGACAGAGTATGGCCAGTCACGCGTGCCCACGCACACGTTTTTTGCTGAGTGCAAGTCCGACATTGAAAGGCAAATAAAAGGAAAAAAAATAATCACAGCTCAACACATGAGCACAAGCTGACACTGGAACTTGCAAAGGCCTGGGAAAATCTTATCAGCATCTGAATCTGGTTTGAATCTTCTTGGGTCAAACCAGGGTCTTCCTGACCTGGAGCAACCCAACAGTGATATTTTCTTGAGCTGTTATCACTTTGGACTGGCTGTGGAGCTGAGCTACCTGGAATTTACAGGACCCCAGGAATTTACACCTCTGGTCTGATTGTGGATCAGTGGAAAAGGGATAACATTAGTTTGTGGTGGGTTTTTTTTTGTTTTGTTTTTTTAATCTGAATGTAAGTTATCACTCTTTTCCTCTCTCCTTCTCCCCCCTGTATATTATTAAATTCTCAGCTCTGGACTGTTCTTCCTTACATTTGACTTATGTGTAATTTACACTATTTAAAGTAAAACAATATCCAGAACAATTCTGGATAAAAAAAGCTGTTGTTTGAAACTTTAAGACATAATATAAACCTTTCCCTCAATGTGAGATTTCCTTTTTATAACCAAATGCTGCCACTATCATTGCTTTAAATCGGAGCAGAATTTTCATAACTTTGTATTCTATCTTTGTAACTGCGACCAGCCTAAAAGTCAGTGTGATGATGGTAAAAAGCAAATTGAAAGTGTTTTTTCATCTTTTTTTTCATTCATTTTTTAGATTTTGTGCCCCTGAATAATGGAACTGGTTCTGATCACAAGACTATTGTGTCATTATATATTCCCCTGCATAATGAGTGCTCAGCCTGGGAATTACTTTAGGAAGATTGGTTTGAATAAGATCCATACAGTTATAAAATATAATCAAAATATATTAACTCTTCTTTAGTCCTTTGCTTTAGGCTGGAATTCTCTCTCTTTTCCTGCCTGGAAAAGGAAAAAGATGTTCAGCTTTCTTCCCACGAGGGAAAAAGGTGTTTGCTTCAGAAGGCTTCTTTCTTGTGCTGTGTTTTCTAGATCCCTTGTAAAAATGTCAGGCTAGATCCTATTCGGTGGGTAAAATACTGAAACCATGAGGATAACCCTCCAGCACAGCAGGGAACGTGTTGCAAACCTTTTCAGCAATATGCTGGGTAAGATGGAAGTTGCCTATAAAACTCCTCTCCCAATTTTTTCCAAAGGAAAATGCACACGGAGTCCACTAGAGGGTACAGCTGGGAGATGTGCAGCCCAGTGCGCAGCGGCTGAGTACAGGCTGGATGCGCTCTGCTTGGCAGGTGGAACGGAGCCTTCGCCGTTCCTGGCTGGATGCCGCTTGAACCCCATCTCCAGGTCAGAAACGACCTGCAGCTGGAGGAAAGGAAGAGACCAGCTGGGAAAGTTATCTGAATGAAAAATGGATTATTGTAAAGGGGTCAATTGCTCTTTGATTCATATTGATTAGATACTCCTGGATAAGGGCGCTTACTGGAACCGTAACATCTGCTCCCTCTGCCTGTGCTCATTCCTTTGGCTGGTTAGAACGCTCCCTAGTCTTTTAAAACTTCAGCTATGAAGATCTAGCTTTGTTTGAGTTTTGAGAATTTTTCTTACAAACCAGAAAAAAAAAAAAGAAAAAGAAAAAAGAAAAATGCATAAAATCATCTGGAGCCTTTGGAATTACTGCTGGCTTGTGTTGCACTCAGCAAGTCAGCAATTATAGCCTGAAATATTGAGTGGCAGGAAAATTTATGTCTTACCTCGGCGCTTTTTAAAAAAAAAACACACACAGAAATATGTGAAATAGACCTTTCTGTGGCAGGCTGAGGGCTAACAACACCTAATGTGATTACAAGGCAGGGGGTACTCAGGGTCATCGTGGATCCCAAATGAGTGATGGCAATAAACTACTCATCGTTTCTTTTTTAGCACCTTTGCCAAGAACAAATGCAGGAGAGGACCAGAAGGGAGGGTGGCTTTTATGGGATCACAGAAGGGAGCTGTCAGAGTCCCTCAGGAATAACATTTTGGGCAAGAAAAAACTATTGTAGTTCAATCTTAGCAGTCAATCATCCATCTTATTGCAATGAGTGCTAGGTAAACATGGTGAGATAGCAGATGGGACCCCATGGAAGGCGCAGATAATGCACATTAACAAACAGCAAATGTAGGTAGAGGGGAATCAGACCCACAAGGCTGTGACCATCTCCTTTGGGCATCTAATTTCCCATCACTCTCAGAGGACACCTCTGAAGGTTTGGACCAAAAAAGCTTCTCTTGCCCAGGACTCAGTGTCCTCAAATCCCCCTGCCATGAGTAGGACAGGAGAATGCCCTACATGGGGCAGGATAGTTGTCTTATGCTCTGCTGCTGCAATTGTCTTGCATGGCTTTGCTGATGAAGCTAATGAGATTTCTGCACCCAAATGGCCATTGCTGAAGCAAGGCAGATTGCAAACACAGGACAGTAACTGGCCAAAAAACAATTGAAATGGAATATTTTATCGAGAGATTTCATCTCTTCTCACTTAACACGGTGGCAAAATTTCCCCCTGCTTTCTGGGGCTCTGGATTTTGGTTTCATCATGGGGATAGGAAAACAGTGAGATGATATCCACCGCCTTATCCTCAAAGCTGACAGCTACTGAGAAAAACCTTCTTTCTTGTAATCTGGCTCCATTATACTGGGATTAAGTTAAGGCGTGTAAGATTTCTACTCATGGCTAAGCCCTGAATTTTGTGTCTGCTGTATCACAGAAAGTTATGACTTGGCTTTCACATGAATAATTCAGCCTCCTGCTCTTATGCAGTCTGCTGCCAGCAAAATCATCATATTTTAAGATTTTATAGATGGATCAAAAAGGGTGCCCTTCTAAAAATGTATTTTCAATGGAGAGAAAGGGTTTAGATTTAGACTCTCTGTTTGAAAATGCTGCTTGGAAGACAGATTATTTTACTTCCTTCTGGACCAAAGCATACCAATGCTCCCATTTTAGCGCACACACCCCACATCCCCCAAATGCCAGGACCCAGATGGGGCTGGGAGATTTGCTAATGTTAAAAAACCAGAGAACGGTTCAGAAAGGATCGATAGCAAGTGCACATTCACCAATCTCCTCAGCCTTTTCTTTGAAAGCGGGGCTGAGATTTCCATCCACATCAGCAAGAATCAGACAGAGGATCTTATCTGAAAGTCTAAGTGACTTTGGTACTAACACACCAGACTGTGACGCAAATAACTTGTGTTTTAATCTTGCACTTTACCTATGAATTAGCACCTGGGATAAACCTGGGTTTTTCCTAGTGCCTCAGTTTCCTCATCTATAAAAATTAAAACAAATCATCCTAATTTTTGCATTAAACTTGTACAGGAAATGTACAGGAATTACAAAAGAACTAGGAAAAATAGCAGAACATCTTTCTAGTTACCTCCTAGAATACTGGCTGCTGCTGCTGTGGCATTAATAAAACACTGGTATTCAAGGTCTCTAGTACCCTGCAGTCCATGCTGCATGAGAGCATCCTTCAGTGCCAAAACTGCCAAGGAAAAGGTTACAGGACTGAGGATACAGGATCAGGACCTAAAACCTTGTTAATTCTACTTAATCCATGCAGCTCACACCAGAGTACTTTCTAAACCAACCTAACAACGTTGGTCAGACAAGTGGTGTGCACCAGTGCCAGTTCAGAACTATTTCTCCCCAGCTGCTTCCTTGCTGTGTCCATCTCAAAATCCCGATCCGAGCGATACTCAGATTTGAGGAATACTTGCTGCTGTCTTTACTTTTAGCTCAGGTGGGTCACGTGGACCTGATCCTGCATGCTCCATCCCAGTGACAGCTGGCAGGATTGGGTCTTATTTTCCTTTTATTTTTCTTTTTCTGGAATATATATAAAGCTTGCTTTCATCAACAGCCTGTGTATACGGTCGAATGACGAACTTCAGCAAGAAGGAATCACAGAAAAGACACCATATATTAGGACTCCTGTCACTCCACCCAGATTATCTTTATTTTGTGAACAAACAGCAAGCTTTTAAGTATTTTAATCCATTACAACCCACCAAACAAAAACAAGAAATGGGATTCTCCTGGCAAATGAAGTCAGCCTGGATTAAGTCCTCCTGTCTGAGAGGGACTAGATAAATATTTTCCTATAGGAGCCGACACCCCCATCCCCTCTGCATGCTAAAGAGGCAAGTGTGGGTTTGCTGGCTCTATAGATAAGCCCTTATCTAAAGGATACAACACTTAGCTTTACAGTCCGCACACTTATTTACCAATTGCTAATGGCTACTGGGTTTATGGCACTTGTGCCTCAATTACGGGTGCGAACAGCCCCGGTTGCCAGCGCAGGGAGCACGCGTGCTCCGGGGAGCCCCGAACGGCATTTTGCGGTGGAAACAGGCGCTTTAGGGGGAAATCTGTTAGAAAAAGGGAGTTTTCCCTCGCTTTAAGTGAGCACCGTGTGCATTTAAAACTCTGTGCAGTGGAGAGGCAGGTGAGGCAGCTGCAGCCGAGTTAGCTGCGTTTGAAAGAGCTTAGATTTCTTGGCTCAAAATGATCACAAAGGTGATTTTAAAGATTATAATTTTCCTCGTATTCTTATTCATTATTATTTTTTATTATTATTATTTTCGTGAACCATTTTCTTTACAGAAAAGAAGAGCAGGGGGAAAACATCTGGATCCCCCTTTCCTTGATGCTGCCGGAGGAGGGATGCTGCCCGCAAAGGGCTGGGAAGCGGCGCCGGAACCCCCGCCCAGGTGATGTTTATGGCACAAAAAAGTCCAGTATCCCGGCGTACAATGGCCACACTGTAAATTCGTCCTTTCCCATCATGTAAGATGTTAAGTTCGTTAGTTTTGGCTGGAAACAAAATATATGACATGCAAACCGCTCTGCTAGTGGGCAGAAAATACACGCTGCTGCTGTAATGTTTCTCATTATATTTCCCCTTTGTTCATAAAAATGACTGAGTTATTGCATAATGCAGGAATCAAAGAAGAGGGAAAATACATCATAAAGATGGAAACGAAGACAGCTTGTCAGTTATACATGTAAATGAATGCTCGATTTCTTTTTAAAAGCAATTTCGCTATAAAACTAATAGTGTAAGTAAAAAAAGAAATCCTATTCTGACAAATAAATAGTTCGTCTCCTTCACATTTAATCCAACCTTGAAAAATCTCCAGCAACTCGTCAGAGTTGGTCTTTTTTTCTGCCTTGATTCTTGAATTTTCCTCCGAATTTCGTGTGCATGCGTTTTATTAGGTTAATAAAACTTGATTTTGAAGGTTTTGGGCGCCTCGGGGGTACAATGAGCTCGGATGTCAAATGCATCAAATAGCTAATGAAGGGATTTCAGGGGTCTCCAAAGTGTCCCTAGCAGCAATTTGTAGCGTCTCATAAAGGTGAAGCCCATTCTGGCTTCAATGTGTTTTGTCTGACGGTTTTCCGGGTAATCCAACTTCGACCTGCTGGTTTATTCTGATTTTACATCGTTTTCAAATGCCCCCGCCTCCCTGTCACGGGGGTCGTGGTCAGATCAAATCAAATCATCATCCCCAGACGATCCCATGCCAGTATTCCTGGGACAGGGAAAACAGAGGAGGAGGGGGGCCCTCAAACGTATCGTGCATTACAGGGATTTACCAAAAGGGATGGAGAGGGTAAAAACGATATGGGGGAAAATCCTAACCCGAGGAACCGTATTACTTTGTGAAGATCTTGTCGGAGGGAAGGGGGGGAGCAGAACTGCTTTTTTACTCTTTTTTTTTTTTTTTTCTCTCTCTCCCGGTTGTTCTTATTTCAATTTCTATTCTGCTAAGTAAATACACTTTCTGAGGGCTGAGTCCTTCTGGGGGCTGAGCTCGGGTGACAGTGAGGGATGGGGGGAGGCTGCGGTGGGTCCGCCGGCTGCTCCAGGCGAAAAAAAAGCGCAGTCTCCCCCGGCCCGGGGCCCCCGTCTCTGCCTCCAGATTCCCCCTTCGATTTGCTCTTTATACTCCTCCCCCAGCCCCAAGCCTGATGTTATTTTGCAAAAGCAAAAAAACAAGCAGCCCATCCTGCATCTCGTCCTCGCGGGTCGCAGCTTCCCCCTGGGAATGCGTGTGTAATTCCTGGGCAAACGAACTTGCCATTGCCAGTTTTCCCCCCTCCTTTTCCCAAAGACGGAGCTCAATGACTGCCGAGCAGTACCTTTGGACTAAGCTTCCATAATAAATCACCCACACCCCCACTTGCAGATAGCGCTGTCTTCCTCCCCTCCCGAGACGTAAGCGGTCACCAAAGCGAACAGGCCGGTGTCTGCTGCAAAACCTTGCTGG
>NW_010268829.1:26116-27138 GCF_000690775.1 Eurypyga helias
AAATTGAAATAAAAGCCCTTCTGCCGAATATTTGCTCCTTAGGCTGCGGGGGACACGCAGAGCCCCGGGGACTCTCCGGCTGGGGATGGAGAGGGGCCGAGCTGAGCAGGGCAGTACTCGGGGCTGTTGTCACCCAGACAAAAGGGCTATTCTGGAGCCCATAGATCAGCAGCAGTAAAAGCTTTCACAAGGCACAGGTCTCTCCATGAGGTTAGAACAGCAGTGTTAATCTTCTATTCCGTGTTTACAGAGCCAGCTCATCCGTGGGGTGGGTGGAAGGCAGCCAGCTCGCAAGAGAACGCTCTTTATTAAAAAATACGGAGTTGTGTTGCTTTTAGCAGTGACCCCGGAGCGTTGCCCGCATTTTTAGGGGAGGGCAGCTCCTCTTGCTCCCCCAGTCCCGGCCCCGCACCCCACTGGGGGAGCGGCAGGAGATGGAGCGGGGGGGTTCTCCATCCGACTTCTGCACCATCTAGCAGAGACCTATCCCTCGAAAAAAATCCTTTGCGGGGGTTTGGTGGGTTACCTTCGCCCGGACGGGAGCCCAAGGAAGCCAACCACCCCCCCGGCAATGCCCACGGAGCGTGTTGTCGCCCCCCCGCCCCCCGCGATGCTGTCGCGGTCAGCGCGGAGGACGCAAACGCGCTGCCCCGGGCTGGCTGCTCCGCTCTCGTAGCTTTTATTTATTCCTGTATTTGTTTGTTTTACGTGAGGAGGGGGGAGCCCTTCGGTCCGTATCAGCCGGCAGAAACAATCATTTCGACGAGGGAAGAAAAAGGGGAGGAACGGGTGAATTGTGGAAAACTTAGGAAAAGCAGGGGCTGTAGCTGTGCAAAAAAACCCTACCCAAAACAAAAAAAAACCCAAAAACCAAACCCAAACCCCTCCTTGCTACACTCATCCTGGTGCGAAATGCAGTTTTAGAAGAAATTCCAGCACGTAACTCGTTCATTTCTCCATCCTGCTTATCCTAACCCGTGTGATAATTCCTTGGGAAGATAATTCCTTGGGAAGGGCTGTGC
>NW_010268830.1:0-3406 GCF_000690775.1 Eurypyga helias
AACCAGTCTGTGATTCTGTGATTTTCTAACTGCCGACATTACATTTTCCTGTCCGTGTTTAAAACATTGCATAGCACGGTCGCTTGTTTCCACCCCGGAGATGCACATAAGGTTCCGACCATCCTGCATATCCCTGTGTAAAATACCAGATAACGCTGGAGCAGCGTGAAGCGGTAGCTGAAGGACAACTGACTTTCTGGTCATTGTTTTGAAATGAAACTATAAACTCCCAGATGCAGCCGTGGTTCAGAAGTGTCATTTGCCAGAACTGTAGTTTTTCATTAAAAACGCATCGTTGCGTTACTGACAGGGAAACTCCTGTTTTATCAGCTGTCGGTATGAACGTCATTCCACGTCTGTTTGTCACGGATTGTATCCGGTGGACTTTGCCCAGTGGTAATTGTGTGTGATACCTGAAACACAGCTCCGAAGTCTCCATTGTTGTTAGTTCCTGAGAAGCTGAACGTTCCTGGTTTCTCAACTGAAGAAAAGAAAAGGTTGGGATTCTTTTATTTTCGGGGGAGGTGGAGGGAGGGGGAAGGTTACCAGTTGGTGAACATTCTTTCTGAAAAACACCCAAGAGTCCAAAATGGAGCGTTTAAGGGGGAACGTTGGTGGAGTTTGGCATTTGTTCAGTGTCGGCTGTTTACTGTCGAAGTGTTGCCGCTCTGTTTAACTCTCGTCGCGCTGAACTCACCCTGGTTTCACATTTTGCCTGTAGATACTATGGATAACCTTCGCCTGAGTGTCATAGCTGTGCTCCTTCACTGTAATCTTCCTGGAGCAGTGGGAACCAAGGCACAGCGGATTCTTCTTGAGACACGTCGCCACTCTGACTGCCAGTGGGATGGGGAGTCCGTCCTGAACTGTTCCCTTACCGGCATGTCCACTCTTCCAGAAGACGGACCACAAACAGCGATAGTGGCCGATTTTAGTCACAATAACATTAAAACTTTCCTGTGCGCTGATGGAAGAAACGAAGAATGGGCGCTGAAACACCTGAACCTCAGTAACAACCTCCTTTCCGAAATCTCCTTAACGACTTGTAGGAACTTTCCTGTTTTGGAAACTCTAAACCTCAACGGTAACGCCATCCACACCCTCACGCTGGGGACACCAGCGCCCGCGCGCGGGTCTGAAGCGTACGGAGGAGTCGATCGCCTCCTGCCCGCTCTGAAAGTATTGTCAGTTGAAAGAAACAACCTCAGCAGAGTTCCAAGAGGTAAGCAGAGTCTCCAAGGTCTGGCTCCCGAGGGTAGGTTGGTTTTGGATGTGATTCGGTACGTCGCGCTGAGTTCAGATTGCGACTGTCTCCTTCCATTACGGTGAGGGAACGTTCCACCTTAGTCTCAGTCAAATATAACCAAATTTATCTGCCGAGAGCCCAAGCGGTGTTTTTTCCTTGTTGTAGAAAAAGGGAAACAAGGATCTTGGGAAAAACACCAGCCTCCGCAACCCAGTTGTGAACCTTAACATCAAGAAAATTAAGGATAATTGACTTCTTACACCCCCAGAAGAAAGTACTTCTGTAAATAAGGCTTGCTGCTATTTCACGACGACAAGAAAATACATTGTTCAGTCAAACCAAGTTTGCTCTTTGCCATCTGACACCCAGCCAGCGTGACACCAGAGAATGCTGTGAGGTGTCGACAGGCTTTGAGAAAGCATCTGTTCGTCCCCGCGCTGTGCTGGGCACCCGAGCCTCCGTGGCAGCCTCTGTCCTCTGTGAGCCTCCATGGCAGCCTCCTCTGTCCCATGACCAGAGGCTTCACTTTGCCCACGTGGTGCTTCAATGAATTATTTTGCACCTACACAGGGTCCTCAAAGTTCTGGTCGTCTGCTTTTTTGATCTCTGGCAGGAAGGAAACCATTTTGCTTAATTATTTCCTAGTATCTATAAGGTACAGACAGAAAAGGTACCGTAGAGATGTGTGTAATTTATTATAAATATGGATTATTATGAAATTATAAAATGCAGTGAGGCAGATTGGATTTGCTTCACTAGATAAACACAGCTGCACATTACAGGCTGCCTCAGTGGGTCAGACAGGTCAACCCTTTTCTGAAAGAGGCTCAGTTTTCAGTTCATAGAATCACAGAACGGTTTGGGCTGGAAGGGACCTTAAAGACCATCTAGTTCCACCCCCCCTGCCATGGGCAGGGACACCTTCCACTAGACCAGGTTGCTCCAAGCCTCATCCAGCCTGGCCTTGAACACTTCCAGGGATGGGGCATCCACAGCTTCTCTGGGCAACCTGTTCCAGTGCCTCCCCACCCTCTCTGGGAAGAACTTCTTCCTGATGTCCAATTTAAATTGGATCTTGAAAAGTCAAATTGCTGCGCATCGTACCACCATAGTCCAAGCTATACTTAAATCCCATATTCATTGAAATACACGTTCAGAACTTTATTTTCCTCCTCCAAAATACTTTGCTAACTTTCCAGGCTTTACGCCCTGTCAAGAACACCCAAACAGGTTCTACAGCAGAGGGGCTTTGGCCCCTCTGGTCCGGGGTGTCGCTGCTGCCGTACCCGTGAGTACTGCTGGCACAAACCTAGCTGCAGGGAAGCATCCAGCTGCAATTCTTCATGCAGGTGCAAGGAAGGATTTATACTGCCGGAGCTCCTGAATGCCTTTCCTATCGGCTACCTCTGCCTTTGCAGCAGGAGTGAATCATTCCCTCTGCTTTGCACAATGAACCCAAAGATAATTACTCAGCCCACAGGACAGCAAAGTGGAGTCAGAGGTTCCCAGTAAACCAGATGACACCAAGGGCAACATTTTTGGGGAGAACTAGCAGGTTCTCAACAATGTTGTATGGTCAAAATCACTTCAGGGTGACATCCAGGTGTTACGAACCGGTGATGCTGCGTGTTCCCACCGAACCTGGAGGCTGGAGCTTTGGGGGCTGCCTGCACAACACCTAAGAAAAATGAGGCATCCAAAGGGTACCAGTGATACCAGTGGATGCCCAAGGTATCCAGTGAGCATTCCAAAGGGCTACTTACGCCAGACAGATGCTGTCACAACGAGGATATGCTGAAGAATATACCGTCATGCCTGATAATTCACAGGCAGACAGGCACAAGCACGTTCCTGTTTTCGGGCAGGTTTGCATCCTACGAATATGGTTCAAATAATTCCACGTGGGAAAAACCCTCGTGAAGGTGCAGACAGCAGTGAACAGCAGACACCGTATCACCGTGGGCATCGCCCCCTTTTATTTGCAATTACCTTATTTAGATTTTATAAGCTGAGTAGACTCCACCCTTTCCACCCTCCTCCAGCTCTCCGGAGAGGCGCGCTCAAAGTGCAGAGGTCGCAGCTGGAATAATTCCGATAGCACAACGGAACGTTGCTGCTTCTGTGGGGAGGAGAAGTTCTAAAACACGCCTTGACTGCGAC
>NW_010268830.1:3437-25983 GCF_000690775.1 Eurypyga helias
CCGTCGTTTCGGCCCCCCCCGGAGGAGGGGGCAGCCGCTGAGCAGGGCAGGTGTAGTAACTCAGAGCCTGCAGCCGCTCCTTGCGACGGACAGGAACGGAAGGAATTCCGTTGCAAAGAATTTTTGAAAGCCACTTGATGCAAATGGGAAAACAAAAACGTGGAATGTAAAACGGTTTTGTTCTCCCCAGGACTAGGCCTGCTGCCCTCTCTGCAGACTGTCCGCCTGTCATCCAACGGCATACGACAGGTTGACCCCAGTGACTTTCAAAGCTGCTCACAGCTGGAGGACATCCACTTGCAGAACAACAAGATAACGGAAGTTCATTCAGACGCCTTCGGGGATCTCAACAAATTACAGGTCGTAAAGCAATATTACAGCTGCTTTGTGTTAATCGCCATACTAATTATCAGCTACGCAGCATGATTATATTGGTCTTTGATTATTACATTAGTATGTACTCATCCAAACTGAAACAAATGGTGAAAATTATTATTTTTATAGAATATATACTTGCTTTTCACATACAGGAAAACACACACTTGTAAACATACAAAACGTAGCCATCAATGCACCATCTATCCGTGCCACAAACCAATCCATTACTGGCTTAAACCCACACACGTCCTTTTCCACCCCCGTCCCTTCCATGGCGAGAGCCCTGCGGCTTCCCACTCACACGGGAGGTGGTCTACCACGGGAGAATTCCAAATGTACCACAGTTTAAACCTGTCATTTAAATTAAAAAGCTTAGAACAGTATTCTTGAAATCCTAATCAGGTGTATCGCTCCCATAACTCCAAAAGTGCTTGTATACTAAAATAAATCACAGAATCACAGAACGGTTTGGGTTGGAAGGGACCTTAAAGACCATCCAGTTCCAACCCCCCTGCCATGGGCAGGGACACCTTCCACTAGACCAGGTTACTGTTATGGTTGATATTGCTATTAGGATTCCATTGTAAGGCTTTACCAAATTAATTCTGAATTATTTCCAAATAGGTCGTGGATCTCCGTCAAAATCCTCTGGCAACCCCTTTACCACAGATATTGATCACTTTGAACGTCTTTCAGCTTGAAGTGGGTTTGTCAAATAATGCCTGGGTATTTAACTGCAGACTACATGCTTTCAAACACCTATTTCATCTTCTTTTTGACTCTACGAGGAAAAAACTGAGTATTTCATACCGTAAATCTGCCAGCAACTCCCAGAAACCTCTGCTGTATCTTTCAAGTCCCCATTTCAACTGCAGCGACAGCGTTTTGCTCAAGAGGGCTGTAATCCCAGCAGAGAAGACGTCGGTGCTGAAGTGTGACTTGGGCAACACGAGGGGTATGTAAAACCGGGACTCTGTCCATACGCTGCTAAAACCCAAACGCACTGAGAATGAGCACAGAAATCTGGTTTAAAAAGAGGATTTCTAAAGGTACTATCTAAAAATAACAACTATTTCAGATGCAAATTATTTCATTAGAAAGTAGCACGCCGGTTAGAATATTTCAAAGTCGCGTGTCCCAAAAATTCATCTCCTTTACATTAAACTAGTAAGTGATGCCACGTTACACACAAATCGGTTTTGGTGAGTTGTATGTTGCAAATTTATCACTTAATTTGGGAATGCAAACAAAGGACCGATTAGATATCAGGAAGAAGTTCTTCCCGGAGAGGGTGGTGAGGCACTGGGACAGGTTGCCCAGAGATGTTGTGGATGCCCCATCCCTGGAAGTGTTCAAGGCCAGGCTGGATGAGGCTTGGAGCAACCTGGTCTAGTGGAAGGTGTCCCGGCCCATGGCAGGGGGGTTGGAATTAGATGGTCTTTAAGGTCCTTTCCAATCCAAAGCATTCCATGATTCTGTGATTCACACCTCTGCACTGCAGTCAAAGCAGCAACTACCGGAAAATCCGGGTGGCTGAGACACTGACCGTCCCTCCCAGCTGCACACGTGACCACGGCCACGCCAGAGAGCGGCTGGCTATGGGTATGGATCCACGCGGGAGGTCGGCAGCCGTTTCCAGTATGACCCAGAACATCCTTGGATCGTGGCAGTGACCTCCTCCCTCACCCCCGCTGTTTTGCTTGGAGCCCCTGCACCCCAGACCCCATTCGTACCGTGTTTTAAACAAGGGGGAACACACGATGGTTTGTTAGCAGATACTTGGTACCATGTAAAACGACAAGGAAGGACAAAAAGATAACGGATTTACTCATGAATAGTTACAGTTATCGAAGCTAGGTGAGAGCATGTTCTTATAGAAATAACTCGACCTGCAAACCACGTATCCTGTACTTTTAAGAAAGATTTAGTTTGCGTTTTCTTTTATTTCAGGTACCAGAGTCCCTTGGTGGTCACCTAAAGGCAGAATTTCAAAAGATAACGGTCTTCCTCACATGACACTGGATGAACTGAATAATCTAGTGATACACAACGCTGAGAAAACTGATGAAGGGTTATACTTGTGTCTTCGGAACACAACAAAGACGAAATACCTCATCTACAGCACACAGGTGGAAGAAAGGGTTTCAAGAGTTTTGGTTAGAAAAGCCAGGGACACCAAGACTGTTGTCAGACAGGGAAGAACAGAGCAAGACCTCGCCTTGGCCGTCTGCCTCTCGGTGCTCATCACGTTCATTTGCGCGTTTTGCCTGGGCGCTTTCGCTAGACCCTACATCGTCAGCCTGTGGAGACTGATGCGCGGGAACAAAAACTCACGTGCGGAACACGCTTATTCCAATCGAGCTTTCTCGGATGAAGCCGTGAGCAGGGAGTGCTCTGCAGGCAAAGCAACACACGTGCAGCGCCATCTGTTCATTCGCCACGAGAATTCTTCGAGAAACACGTGCATTTTTCCTACAGAAACTTGTGCTTTTCACGAGCACGTCGCTGGTAGCAACGTACATGCACCAGATACTGATGAAAACATAAAGGCTTACGATAATGGACCGTTTTCCATAAGGATGGATTACAAGAACAGCAGTGAAGACACGCCAAGAAAATTAACGAGTAATGACGTTTCATTACGTGAAGATTCAAGATATGCAAATAATGCAGACTCCGAGGAGAGCAGGTTCCCTCCCGTACGCAGGAGATCGAGTGCCAACTCTTGCTCAAATCACACCGACTCTTCGGATTCAGATTTATCCCTTTCCGCAACACAAACACATCCAGTTGCGCAAGATTCTGGGAACGGCGAGGTAAGCAACAACCCTGCTCCACCGCAGTCTGGAATCACAAAGGCTACAGCAGGTTCTCCTGAAAGAAGAGGTATTGTTTCATATAATGAGCCCACGAGCACTACAAAACTTACGCTTGGAAGGCAAAGCCCTGATGGACAACTCGTTCTAAATGGCCACACAAAGACGACCAGTGATGGGGGAGATTTAATTTCACTCAGCAGCTGCAAGAAAGATAAAAATACTGAGAATTTAAGTGTCTACTCTCCTCTGACAGAGTACAACTGTAACCTGAAGAAAGATGCTTCAGCAGATACACTTGGCGATAGTTCTTCGGATGAAGGGACGCCGTTCACACTGAGCGACTGCAGTTCTTCAGCAGACTCTGACCTGGAACAACCCCGTGTTAGTGACAACCCGGCCGTCTGTCAGCCGTCACTAGCCGAAGCGGAGATGGACAGCGGAACGGAGACGTTCTCGACGCTCCCAGGGTCTCCACACGTTGCTGCTGAGCTTCGGCATCCTGGGGGAAATGCAGAAGAGAACAACGCGTATTTTGAAGCCACCAGCGATGGATCAGACACCATCGTGCCAGGAACAGCATCCCCTGACGCTGATAAACGCGGTGACCACGTAAGCATGTCAGATTCAGACACAGTGAGTTCTTCAAGTCAAGAAGTTTGTGACATGTTTGATTATTCTACTAACACAGAGCCAGAAAACTCTATTTCCGATTCTCTCCACAATCGACGTCCGGGTCTTGGTTACGCATTGCTCTCGCTACAGCATTCCCCCACGTACGACATGGACACTGAGAGCGCTCCTGAAGAGGCTGACTTGCAGCTGTATCGGTTTCCCGTTGAACCACAGCATTCCCTCGGCTTCAGTCCCGCTGAACAACAGGAAAGCGCACCAGAGGGAAGCACGGATGAGCACGTGGACAGGAACTCCCCTGCGAAGCATCGCGGTGGAGGCGACGCTGCGTTAAGAAGCACGTCTGCCTCTGAGGACAGTGATTTCACTTGTGCTCCCACCAACGTGGGTTTGAATGAAGCTGTTGAGAAACCATCGCCGCTGCGTTCCCGCACCGAGTCACCTCTTCCATCCCCGCCTGAACATCGAGCCGGGAAGCGTTTCCTTACAGAGAAAGACTTGCTGCCACAGGGGGAGGAGGCGAACGCAACTGAGGCTTGTGCAGATAAAGCGCACGGAGGGTTTAATGGGAAAAACTGGGATGGATACACAGAATTACGGGATGCCAGCCCGTGTAGCCTGCCCCAAGAAACGTGGTCTCGCAATCTTACGGCAGATTGGCTGCATCTTCCCTCTTCTGGGAAAACGCAATCAGTCTTCAACACAGAAGATCACCTCCCACTGCATGAGAGTGATGGGGATGCATATTCCTCAGTCCCACAAGGCTTCCTCATTGAAAGCACACGGTACCGTTCATGTTCAATCCCACAAAACACTGCAATCTCCGATTCCGGCAAGACGGAGGATGGCACTACTTCGGCAGGACTGCAGAACAACTCCGCAACAGCTGGTAACCTCCAAAACTCCAGCGAAAACCCCGGTCACAAAAGTCAGGCCAATTCAGGACAAGGCCAGGTGTTTGTTAAGAAGAAAAGAGCATTTGATGGATTTGCTAATATTTTGCAAAGCAGGAAAACAGACTTCAGTAGCTGAGACACCGGAGCGTGACGCTAAGCTCCCACGGTGCCTATGTCACACAGTGGGTGCAAAAATGATTGTGTCTTACCGTGAAGCTTTTAACAACGGCTAAACACCACGGGTTGTCCTGGGGTCGGGGTTGTTTCCCCTCAGTACAACTATCTGCCGTAACTTCAGGAATCCAAGGGGTGGAACTAGACTGAACGAGACGCGTAGGCTCGAATCCAGCCAGTTTACAAACGGTGCAGTTCCAAAGGGTAATTCAGGCCAGAAGCCACGGACTTTTGTTTAGAAGGGTACTTGTTAAGAAAACACGAACAGATTTTATGAAAAACAATTCCAGGATACTCAAATGAATCAACTACTCAATAGTTATAACTGATAATAAAACTTTTGCTGAGTAAGAATTATATTAATATATTTACTTCCTCATTATTGTTGCTACTAAGGTATTTGTTTCCCTTGGAATTTGCCTCTGATAATGCACTGATTCGTTTCTTTTTGTCTAAAATAAATGGAACACTGAAATTATCGTTGCATTATTACTGTTACCGTTTTCCTGTGGGTCTCACCCTATGCAGTGAAACGGTACGTATTGCTGTATCTTCTGCTTTTTGAACCAAATTTGTGGATTAAGTGTCACTGGATTCCCAGTTTTGCAAAGATGGGTAAAGCCCAAGCAGCGTTCAGATACACTTTAAAAATTACTTGGCGAGACAGAGTAATGCAACCCTTCTTTCTCACAGAGACAGAAGGGAGTTCAAACCTTGCAAAAACGTCACTTGTGGCGATCTGGGTACAGGTGGGACGTCACCTGTAGCTCACAGATGTGATGACACAGGCAGGGGAATGTAAAAAAAAAAAAAAATAGAGAACCTACTGTTACTAAGCTGCAATTCCCTATAAAAAAGGATCCTTGGGCACAGTGTTGATGTGGACTTGGCAGTGCTGGGTTAACGGTTGGATTGGGTGATTTTAGAATCCTCTAGGTTGGAAAAGACTTCATGATTCTGCCCCAAGTTCCCAATTCCACAGAGGGGCAAACCAAGAGCAGCTCAAAACTGCTGTCTGTCACAGCTTGACACACAGGAACTTTTTCTAAGCCAAAGGCTAACAATTACAAGATAAAATTTTCTCCCAGTATGGCCCGAGGCCATTTGAACGAGCACAGTATCACTGATGTAGTCCTTGACGGGGAATGCCATCACAAAGGGGAACAGGGTCAGGTACCCACAAGATGCAGGAGGCTGGCCAGCTACTCCGGGAAAACCCTGTTACGGAGACACAACTACATTCACTAAAACCTGCACAAAGGGAAAACATTTTGATTCCATCAGAGGAGGAGCAAGTCCGACAGCACAGCATACCTTTGAAACTCTCTTTTAAGAGAAAGCCAGGAAAGAACAGAGGTGCCAACTGTAATTTTTGTTAGCTTCACGTAGCTGGAACAAAAATTAAAAAGAAGTATTGCAAAAAGCTTAAGAGGCAAGTTAAACCCACCGAAGGAGACAAGGACTGGTGTTGTTTGATCTTCTGAAAAGTATCTTCTTTACTCCTCAAGTTCCTTTTAGATGACTGGTGTACACATCGGCCATCACAATTATCAGTTACGTATTTACTGAGCCAAGTCACCTGCGCTTAGATCTCCTATTGGGTTGTTGTGGGGTTTTTTTCCAGCTGACCTTCTCCAAACCTCTAACCCAACTCCGAGCCAAGCCTGCGGCAGTTTCGGGTAGGCGCTGCGTGCATTTGATTCGGGTCACCACAGCATCTGCAAACAACAAGAACTCGGCAACAGCTGTAATTCAGTTACAAGCACCGAACCTGCTGTCATTCACACCGATCAGCTTGCTTTCCGATTAGTTCTCAGAGGATTTCTGTCCTTTGTGCTCCAGCACTCAGCCATCCCTACACTGACAACTAGGAAGGTTTTCGGGAGCAAGCACTGGCTCCGTTCCTTCAGCAGAAGTCTGCTCCGGAGCCACGGGTGAAATCCTCTTGTGGATGAGAACTAAAAGACAAAACACCCAAATCTGCAAAAATCACAGCATTCCCAGAAACGTTAAAAATACAGGAACCCTACAATAAAGTATGTTTCTCACCACAACTCACTCCTTGAGGATTTGTGTCCATAAACGTTATACCCCCATCTACTGCAATTTTCCTCTCCCAATCCCCGCACTCTCAATCCTCACATAACGCCTTGGGGTCTACGGAAGGCAAGGCTGCCGTTCTCGGAGAGCAGCCCGTGACCAAAGACCAGCTGTGTTTTTTAGAGGCTGCCTAGAGGTAAAGAACTGGGTAACCTGAGTGCGATTCCTCACAGGAACCGCAACCCAGCCCACCAGGAGCAGAAACCCGGGCAGCGTTTCCTCCCCAGCAGCGCCCGTAACCCGTGTCCAGTAAACCCGTTACCCAC
The DNA here is from genome assembly GCF_000690775.1 of Eurypyga helias. NCBI lineage: Eukaryota > Metazoa > Chordata > Aves > Eurypygiformes > Eurypygidae > Eurypyga > Eurypyga helias. The sequence goes on from NW_010268830.1 coordinate 10,701, forward strand.
ACAACTTACTCGTGGCCAAAGCAACTTCAAAAATAATCCCTAGAGCAGCGCAGACTTGCTCCTGATGGTACGTCACGACTCCGTTGGCAGAGCTCCCCGGGGTCTGTCACCTTTCGGCAGTGCCAGCTGCTAACTCCGTAAGCAAGCCGATGTCATGGATTGTGGGAAAAGAATTTGAGCGGCGCTGCTGACGTCTCATGCACCGTGAGGTTTTGTCACCTGCTCCCGCTACGTTTCAGCGGGCTTTCAAAATCTATATTGGAAAACTGTTTTCTCATCTTTTTTCCGACCGCGGGAACGCTGCAGCGGGAATGCAGACAGAACGCTACTTGTGAGAGGCTGCGAGTTTTCTAAGCTTCCCTTTATGCCATAAAGTTACAGAAAAAGCTTATCTGCTGTTCTCATCAAATAAATTTGCTCCTTCATCAAGGGGTTTTTAACATGTGACGAAGTATTTCATTCTGTTGTCAGAATATTGGTATGTTCGGCCTCAAACTTGCCTTCAGATTTCTGCCTAACCTTGCACCTTCATGCTCTGCTCCTCTCCATCCATCCTGTTTCTCCACGCCCTCTGTATGCAAGAGCTACACAGTCCCCAACTCCTTCTCAGATCTCACACACTCATGTTTTCTTTACATTTCACCTGCTTACACCTTGTTCACACGTAAAACTTCACTCGGTTAGCTGGTTTGGTCACTGAGAACTTCCTAGAATCCCTACCCTGGTGCAAAACCAGCTGCAGTTACAGGGCTGTAAGCAACACCACCTTTTTATCCCCTCCCTGCAAGGAAGTTGTTACCAAGCTGTTTGCTATAGGTACTAAGCATTTCAATCTTTCCGGAGTGTGCTGCTGACTGGGCTGGAAAACAACCCTTGAACATAAAGAGAACACATTCACATTTAACCTACATATCATTAACATCAGAAACTATTGGGATAGTAACATTAAAGTTGTCATGGTACAGAAGACTGACTCACACCCTCTGGTGAATAGAAGCAGCAGGCTACATTCTGAGAAGCGGTGAGGGCAACCCTGGCCTTCATCACCAACATAGAATCATAGAATCACAGAACGGTTTGGGCTGGAAGGGACCTTAAAGACCATCCAGTTCCAACCCCCCTGCCATGGGCAGGGACACCTTCCACTAGACCAGGGTGCTCCAAGCCTCATCCAGCCTGGCCTCGGACACTTCCAGGGATGGGGCATCCACAGCTTCTCTGGGCAACCTGTCCCAGTGCCTCACCACCCTCTCCATGAAGAATTTCTTCCTGATATCCAATCTAAACCTCCCCACTTTCAATTTAACCCCGTTCCCCCTTGTCCTGTCACTACAGGCCCTTGTAAAAAGTCCCCCCCCAGCTTCCTTGTAGCCCCTTCAGGTACTGGAAGGTGCAATAAGATCTCCCCGGAGCCTTCTCTTCTCCAGGCTGAACAAGCCCAACTCTCTCAGCCTGTCCCCATAGCAGAGGGGCTCCAGCCCTCGGAGCATCTTCGTGGCCTCCTCTGGACTCGCTCCAACCAGTCTATATCCTTCTGGTGTTGAGGGCTCATGAACATAATGAAGAACTGCTGCTCTAAACCAGACTCTGCATTACAATATTCTAATGGTCACGTAAATACACGCAACGTAAAACACTGTTTTAAGTCGTGAGCCTTAGGATTGGTGGCTCAAATAGCGCAAAATATTTAAAAAAAAAAAAAATCGTGACATCTCTTACATGTTTCTTTATTCTCTTTGCCAGCTTTTAAGTCTTTTTCCTATTCAAAACCAGATTTATAACCCTGTAAACAATACAAGGTAGTAAGATTAATTAATAGCTCCTTTAAAAACTAAATCTGTGAATTCTACTGTTCTGCTTAGATACTATCATTTTTGCTTTAAAAAGATCAACTCAAGAGCTCATTGCAAGTCAAGTTGAAAAACTCTTCTAAAAAGCAAAAAACCCACAAGTGTGTAAGGTCATAAACAGACTCCCAGATCAAAACATCACCACATGTACATACTACTAGATGGGTCTTCTCATCCAGCACCACACCTGAGTAACTCGGAGAATTTTCTTTAGAAACTGGTCTTTTAGAAATCAGAGTGGCTGAGGTTGGAAGGCACCTCTGGAGGTCGTCTGGTCCAACTGCCTTGCTCAAGCAGGGCCACCGACAGCCAGTTGTCCAGGCCACGTCCAGCTGGGTTTTGAGTATCTCCAGGGATGGAGACTCCACAGCCTCTCTGGGAAACCTGGGCCAGTGCTCTGTCACCCTCACAGTAAAAAGCTAATTCCTCTGTTTCAGTTTTTGCCCACTGACTTGGCTGCTGTCCCTGGGCACTGCTGAAAGGGGTCTGGTTCCATCTTCTTTGGGTATTCACACGCATTAATCAGATACCCCCAGCACCTTCTCATCTCCAGACCAACAGCCCCAGCACCCTCAGCCTTTCCTCACAGGAGAGATGCTCCAGTCCCTTCACGATCCTTCCTCATGGCCCCTTGCTGGTCTCTGCTATTGGAGCGCCCAGCCCTGGACACAGGACTGCAGGTGTGCCCTCACCGAGCGGAGCAGAGGGGAAGGATCGCTGCTCTCGACCTGCTGGCAGCACTTTGTCTAGCGCAGCCCGGGATGCCATCAGTGCTCTTTGCAGCGAGGGCACGCTGCTGGCTCATCTTCAGCTTGGTGTCCTCCAGGACCCCCAGGTCCTTTTCTGCCAAGCTGCTTTCCAGCTGGGCGGCCCCCAGCATATACTGGTGTGGGGACTGTTCCTTCCCAGGTGCAGGACATTGCACTTCTCCTGGTTGAAGTTCCTGAGGCTCCTGCCAGCCCGTTTCTACTGCCTATGGAGGTCCCTCGACCCTCCGGTGTGACAGCCACTCCTCCCAGTGTGGTGTCATCAGCAAACTTGCTGAGGGTACACTCTGCCCCATTACCCAGGTCATTAATGAAGATGTGGAGCAGGACTGGACCCAGCACTGACCCCTGGGGTACAGTGCCTCTCGGCTCATCCAGCCCATACACCAACAGCTTTGCCGAGGACCGCGTGGGCCAAAAGCCTGTGTCAAGGTGAGCAGGTAATGACGACGCTCCTCGTAAAATTTTGTACAACGTTCCTGTTCAAACTGACTCTTTTCATTGAAAACTTGCGTAGTACAATACTGTTTTACACCCACGCACATCATTTGAAACACACCTTCATCCGAAACACGCCTTTTTCCAACAAAGCTTTAAATAGGGATTTGCCTTTGGAATAAGGATGACAATACAAGTTCTCTGCTACTGAACGACAAAGGCCGCCAGCTGACGTGATGCACGTTCAGATAGAGAATTTCTGAAGTACGAACCACAGAAAAATCTGAAGTCAGTTGCTGAAACCAACACAAATACTGTTTATTTGTGGGATGCCATTTTACATCAACATCAGCAAAAGACCTAAAAATCAACCGGATGGACTCGTGTTTGGTGGCGTAACAGTATTTCCGTCGGGTCGGGAGTCGCAGGAGTTTAGCACCCCTCATTGATGTAATACCCAGGTAACCAAATGTGACACAGAGCATTCACAGTTACAGGTTAACTGCTGTTCCTGAAACAGCCGTGTCGGTAGGTACTAATTTGTGACCACACACGTACGTACACACACAGAGGGGAAAAAAAATGTTAAAATAAAACCAACCAAAAAAAAAATATCAAGCAAAGTTTTGGTCTCAATCACAGGCAACAAACTATTTGGTTGGTAGATGGACTCTGCACACTTTCACAGCAATACGAAAGGACAAAATGTAAGGCCTAGGAAGAGGTATTTGAGCAGTTGTAATTAAAACCAGGGCACAAGCTAACCTTTAAAGCTCTCTATATGGACCCCAAGAGTACTAAACAGCTTGTTAGGCTTGTGACCAAGGGTCAACAGAAATCTGGGAAAACCTTAACACAGCTGAAGACTATTTCTTGTCCTCCAAAAAATATAACTTGGGAACATGAACCAAGGAGCAACGAGCTGTGACTGATTCCGATTGTGTGAAATAAAATGCAGGTATTTGTGGTAAGATGGGAGAAGCCTCCAGTTCTCTACGAACGTTAGAAAAGGCTACGCAAAGGTAACCCAAATATTTACTGTTGCTTAAAGATAACCTTCAACAGGTTTTAACTGAAAACTCAGGCACATAAAGGTTTCCAATAAATTCTATCCTCTTCAGCTTACTTTCTTTGAAAAAGCTAAAAAGTGAAAAAAAACCAACAGTACATATAATTACATTAGTATTTTAAATACTTTATATTATTTTGCTCTAGAATGAAATTTAATCCATGGAGTGTTTAGGTTACTAATATTCAGAGAATCATTTAGGCTGGAAAAGACCTTTAAGATCATCGAGTCTGAAGAGCTCCAAACGTTTGTCATCTACCAACGCAGAGCACCCGCTGCTGTAGTCTCTGGATGCTGTTTGCCTTTCACTAACTGGCTTTCCACCTTACATCTCCCAAACGCCAGGCGTGAATGGCACACAGATTGTCAAGTTTCTGCTAGAAGGACAGTAACAGTGCACCTGAAAGACTAGCGTAAACCCCACGACGCCTCTACCAGAACGGCATCTCAGTGTCTTGTCCGAGAAGTCAGCGTATTCCGTGTGTTCCTTTGCAAAAGGAAAAACCTACACCAACGATACGATGGCATAACAAAAAAGCAAACACCAAACTTGTACTAAACACAAGGTAAACGGAGTAGCTTAGGTAAGTTTCCATAGTTATTTAAAACTGAGAGGGAATTTCTCCAAAATACAAGAGCTGGCAATGGTAGGAACCCCTCCCTATCAGCATATAGAGGAAAAACAGAAGGATGGAGAGCACAGGGAAGCTTATCAAGCCGTACGGCTCCACTGTAGTCCATTTGTTCTCTACACATGTCAGTAAAGCTGCTCACCGGCTGTACTTGAATCTGTGGTTTATTTTATGAAGACACATGTTTATAAACCAGCTGAAGACCAGATTCATCCTCCTCGCAAGCAGGAGGAAAAAGAATTGCAGCACCTGCAGCACCTCCAAACACATCCTTCTCTTTCATTGTTCCTCATTACCTTCACCCAAAGAAAAAATGAAGTTTGTTCCAGTGCGAGCGTTTTCTGAGGTTTATTATCCCGTCTCTTTGACTTTTACTTAATATTCTGTATTCTGCTAAACGTTAGCCAAAATCGGAAAACAAGCACCTGGTTGAGCTGAACAGATTTCTGTTGACCCTGTGATAGGAGTTATACCTCTAACAGCAACAGATGTGTCTTTGGCTCTCGCTTCCGCTACTGGAAGCCAACTGATTCGTGATGTACAAAACCTTCTATGCAAACCCTGTATTTGTTGCAGGATTCATGCCAATCTGTGCTAAACAGTTTTCTAAAGTCGGTAACTAGCTAAACATTTAAGAACAATCGCACTATTTCACTTAAAATCTTCGCAAGCACAATTAGCCTAATGTTAACAGTTATATTGCTTCTAAGTTCATTCTTTTAAGAACTAAACCAGCAGCTCCACTGATATTTCCTTACAGCTATGCTATGGTAATATACACATTTACAGCAGAAGTCTTAGTAAAACATGTGTGTTTTAGTAAGAGGCTCATTGTAAACATTAAATACCAAACTCCACTGAATTGATTTCTTGTGCAAACTGGCATCGAACACGGAATTAAGGTTATGCGCATTAGTACGTGAGAGAGCAACAACTACGCAGGTTCTACCACTAGTAAAGAGCGCTGTTTTGTGCCACAGCAATGCGAACACCACTACTTCACGGGGAAAGGCAGTGTTTTCTTCTTATCATCATGGAAGTCTAGGTTTTGTGTATCCACACACATCGTATATTTATGTATATACAAGTATACACAAACAGTTTTTGTCTTTGGCAGCTGAGTTTGACCAACAAAATCCCCCACCACAGAGTAGAACGCAACCGAGCACCTGTAGCACCACCATTACAACCTCCTGGTCCAGGGCAGCAAAGGGATGTGCTTTTGCTAAACTCTGCTTGATCCTGAAAGCAGTCAAGTTGTTCCTGGCTTCAGTGATGGCAGAACAGGACCTTCAGTACAGCTGAAAATCTCACGTTCAACCTAAACCACTATCCCCCCCTTCTCCTGGATTGCATTCTGGAGACATATCAAACCTGCCAATACCTTGTAAAATATTTCTACAGAAAAGTAATGTTATTCTCCTAAAACATCCACTGGCCCTTTTTTATTAAATGCTCCATGAATCAATATGGAACATTTTAATAAATCCTTAGGGATCAAAGTTTTAATAGCACCGGGTACTTTGAGAACTTATTTATAAAAATCAACACTAACGTTACCGAATGACGAAGGGTAAGGCAAAGACAACATGACGTAATTACAGAACTTAAACACCATTCCATTCGTTCATTTTCCCCAGAAGAATCACCAGAACTGTCTTCTACAGATAAAGAAATGAGTGAAAAGGGCAGTGGTCCCTACTAAAAAGTATTGTCATTTAATGCTGGTGTTTAACACGTCCATCGCCTGCAACGGACGTTCTGCTGGGAAATTCCAATCCTCAGCACAAAAGTAATGTTTTGACTATTCAATGTCATATTTTTAATCACTTAGAAACACAAAGTTAGAGACCCTGGGAAAGATTAATGTGACAAAAACCAACCCCAAATCTGCATTATCTACTACTAGGGGCGAGCAAACTTTATTCCCCAAACCACTAATTTTAGTTAGAACTTTCAATTTCACTAGATCACAACATGGACCAAATGCTCTTGGTACACCAAAAATTAAAAGGAGTTATGCCAAAGGCAATTTACAAAAGTCTAAAACCCATTTTTAAAAGGTACTTTAATTTGTTCATTTGTACCTGTAATGACTACTGCAGTTTTAACATTAAAAAGTCAGTACTTGTTTCTTCAAATGAAAGTCATCTGTGGCATGTACAACTATTACAGTGTTTTCATATTTATATGTGTGTGTATATATATATTCTAAGACACCAACGTTTCGTTCCTATTAAGCAATAGGTCGGGTTCGGCGAATTCCGGTGAAGAAAGTCACAGCATGTCTTCTCCCCTCAGAAATTGGCATCTCAAATAGTAACATGAGAATTGACACTAGTTCTTCACATAACTATGTCCAAGCAGTCTGTTCATTTCATTTCCCGAAATGCTACATTTGAGACCAAAAGAAAAACAAACAAAAAAAACCAACCTAAAGTTTGAACAAACATGTAAGTAATGACTAGAAATATGCCACAAAATTATTTTTACAATACATTTCTGCAGAAATAATCCCTAGATGAAGCTTTTTTTTTTATACACCTATACAAAATTTAGACAGCAATATACACATAATCACAGTGAAGACGCTGGCAAGTTCACCAATCCGTAGTGTAAATACAAAATGCAAAGCAGCCTTCGAAGAGAACAATGCTACACAGCAAGCATAGCTAGCTTGTTAAATAGCAAACATCAAAAGTCCCCTGTGAAAGGGACGCAGTGCAAGAAAAGCAGCATGCACTTCGATACGAACAGCAGTTTATGGCTAATGGTTGACATAACTGTGGTAACAGTGACTCTTGAGTGGCTGTGCATAGTTAAGCTCTTATGTCATCTGTTTTCCTTTATACCATTCCACAAACTCATCCAACAACACTGGCCCTGTAGAGAGATCAAATAACTGTATTTTACAAAAATTTTGTAAAAGGACACCGAATGATGAAGCTCAGAGAAAGAAATTAGTTTAGAACACCAACATATGGTAGTACTTACAGGCTCCATCTTCATCATAGTTACTGAGGTCAAGGTTAATCGTTCTGCTGAATTCAAGAACGTTACACCATTGGTCCTTATTGATAACTTTGTATTTCGACTGCTGCTTAAGGCAAGAAAAAAAAGTTACTAAAATAGACTATCAACTCCCTCAAATTCAGATTTTCTTACAGAAAATTTAAACCTTGTGATGGATTATTATTTTAATCTGTATGCCACCTAAAACTAAACAGGATTAGAGAAACCACTAAGTCAAACCAGTGTTGAATAATTCGTGTTTCTGATGAAGACACCTTGTAGTGGGCAAAACATAAGCAATAAAATGAAAGTCCAAAAGCAAATCAAAGACACTCTATACTTTGATGCATTACATCCTGCACTAAATAAACCTTCACAGCACAGGGATTTGGGGAAAAGGAAGAAAGGAGAGTAACCAGTTACAAGTGCTGCTTTGTGGGGTTAGCATATTCTAAATCAGACACAAAATTCTTAGCTGTTCATTCTACCACTAGTTAAAGTATCAACGACAAATCAAAAAATTTAATTGTTTCAAACTTCATACCTCTAGAAACTGGTGAAATACTGGAAAAAGGGACCACGTTTTTCCTAAAAGAAGGCCCAACATACACTTGGCAGTATTGATGTCTAGGCTGCGCTGGTCCTTTTCCTGTATAAAAACGAAAAAAGAGCACGATTTCAGGTTTTTTATGGTTCCCCTACTGCCTGTACTACAGCTCACCCATACATAAAATAAAGTAATAAATAATAAATAGTACGTAGCAGTGGTTTTTAATAAAACACAACTTCCTAGTAAAATTTCCTTCCACACAGCTAATGGCTTGCTATACAGAGATGCTGCTTTCTGTAGACTTTTACCCAAAAAGCTGTCAGTGCTACAGCAGATGAGGCACATATTCCTGTCTGTGACATCTACAAAGCAATGGCTATTAGACCAACACCCTTGTTGGCACTAACAGGGGTGTTAGTGCCAACCTTATGTCCTCTTACGTCCAACCTTATGTCCTTATCCTGCCTAACCTGATGTCCCCTCAAACAGTATTGCTCCACCTATTTCCTGTGGCATCATTACAGCCACAGGAACAGTCAGTAGATACTGAAGCAGCTGTCAAGTAACACTGACCATTGGAGAGTGAGCCAAGGAAGTTCTCTGTCCTGTTATCCTACTGATTCCATGAAATTCAGATGAAATTAATGATCCGACACAGTACACTAACACATGGAGACCCCTCTCAGAACTGTCTCAGTTTTGGTTCAACGTAGCAGTAGTTTACTAAGATCTAGGGGGTGATTTCTCCGCTTCTGCTAAGAAGCATCATCTGTGCCCAGCAGACACATTTACACCTAATCAGTGGGAAAATTAACGTATCTGATAACACAACTTCTGCACGTCTCAAAAGTAACGTGCGTACATGTTAAGATTCTGGTTTGCTATTTTAAGTAGTTTATCCATCTAAGTTTGTTGTCTTGAAATTAAACTGGTGAGATGGGATGTAAACCCCCACCCTTTTATGCCTTGTTTATAGCATTAAGCTACAAATTCAGAAATTAAGGAAATCATAAAAAATACAGTTCCTCATGAGGTAGTGTATTGATCTCTCTATACGTACTCATGATTGCAGACTGCAAAGTCTAAATTAGGAAAAACCAGGGGTATAGGGATATCCAGGATAGAGGGAGTGCCTAACAGAACAGTACAAGACAAAGGGAACTGAGCCGATGCCTCACCTGCGCAAGTGCGGTCGTACGCATTACAGACTGCATGGATTTACTGGAAAGCCACAAGCTCGAAACAGGACTGAACTCTCTTCTATCATGTTGGGAGGATTGGAAGGGACCTTAAAGCCCATCTAGTTCCACCCCCCCTGCCATGGGCAGGGAGACCTTCCACTAGACCAGGTTGCTCCACGCCTCATCCAGCCTGGCCTTGGACACTTCCAGGGATGGGATATCCACAGCTTCTCTGGGCAACCTGTCCCAGTGCCTCACCACCCTCTCTGGGAAGAATTTCTTCCTGATATCTAATCTAAACCTCCCTGATTTCAATTTAAACCCGTTACCCCTTGTCCTGTCACTACAGGCCCTTGTAAAAAGTCCCCCCCAGCTTCCTTGTAGCCCCTTCAGGTATTGGAAGGCTGCAATAAGGTCTCCCTTATGATAGAGTAAGATCTCAGACAAAAACTGAACACGTTATCCCTAAGGTTATTCTCTCTCCTTGAAACCCATTTCATACAAAATACATCGCAATGCTAACACTGTGTAGATAGAACCTAATGCAGATCTGTTTTGGAAGGAAAATGGGGCAGCCAGCAACTCTGAAAACATCAGAAGCTGTTTTACATTCTGGCCACTAAATCCAAGAGGGACTTCACGCAATCTGATCTCGAGGAAAAAAAGTAAATTCCAGGATGAATAAAGCTTTTCAATTAGTAATAAAGCTCAACAGCAAACATGCAAAGGCATTTTTGTGTTAATATGGTGCAACTCTTTCACCTATTTCCAACATCAAATAGTTCTGAAAACTAATCTTCTTTCCAAAGCCCATTTACACCTCTGTCACAAACACCCCTAAGCAGAAATCTTACTGCTGTGAGAATACATTCTGTTTTCCATACTGTTTGCACTCCAAATTCTTCCCACACACCCAAGTGTTAATGAAGCCGGGCTCTGTTGCCTTGGCTTTGGCCACGCGGTTTTTACATGCCGTACATTCTTAAGTTTCTACATTCTCCTTCCCCTACTACTGTTGAGAACAAACTGTTCAGATAAGCCCTTTATACCCACCTCCAACTGCCTAATGGCACATCTGCCATGACAGATGCTCCAATTTATTTCTGAACATACATTCCAGATACTAACATTCTCTTTCTTGGATACAGTGGAAAGCTTGTATTTACGAACTGATAAATTTCAGTATTTGTTTTACATTGAAGACGACAGTCATGAGAAGTTTTTTCCCCCAATATTTCAGATAAAAGACCTATTTAAGCCATGAAATTTATGCATCGCTATGCTCTCAAACTTGGCAATGGCAGTGGCAAACGGGGAACGAGGAATGTACTTGTGCTTAATACCAACATATGGCATTTTAAATTATTTCCTCAAATCCATGCCGACTTAAACCGTGCAGGCTGCGTAAAACCTCGATGATACTTATTTTTATTAACAAGCCAACTCGAAATACCAAATCACAACACATTTCAAAAATTCTCTCTTAAAACTTCAGAAGTTTTGACAAGTGTTTTTTGCTGTGGAGCACTTCCCAGAAATGATTACCCCTAGGATGGATATTACAGAGTCTTCTGAATCAAATCCCAAAACTGCTCCCATTGGCTTTTTATCATCAATCACTTAAATTATTCTGATAAAAATTATGTACAGATTTATCTGCTGCATCTAGACAAATATATCAGCCTTTGTCAGCGTTCACTTCCACTCTTACTGGAGGCCATTCTCACTTCCCCTGGCTCCACGGTATTAAAAGTTCAATGACTATTAATCTAAAATTCACAGAATCATAGAATCATGGAATGGTTTGGGTTGGAAGGCACCTTAAAGACCATCTAGTTCCAACCCCCCTGCCATGGGCAGGGACGCCTTCCACTAGACCAGGTTGCTCCAAGCCTCATCCAGCCTGGCCTTGAACACTTCCAGGGATGGGGCATCCACAGCTTCTCTGGGCAGAATTGTTTTGACAATTCCCCTGTTGATATGCCTCTGACTTGCAGTTCTACAACCTGGGGCTTTTTTGTCACAAATGATGTCACAGCATCTGTGTCTCAATGTTTAAATTCTTTTGCAAGACCACAGTCCATCACATCAGTTCGATACGTCTTGGAAAAAACTGCACACACTACCCTCTTTTTAAGTTTCCGCACTGAGTTCTGACAGGCCGTTGGCTGGCAGAGATTTCCCCCTAGTGAAACATTTTTTTAATCTATTCCCAGTATTTCATTAGTATCTTGAACTTCTTTGACAGTGTTAGTCCTTTCTAGCCTTTGCATTTTATGCTGAGCAAAACCAGCAGAATATCTTCACACAGCAATGGAGGAATTAAGACACTGATCTGGCTTTTTCCCCTCTCATATTAATAGCATGCATTCTGTCATATCCAGCTGTAGGTTTCCTTGGGCAAAAGCCAACTACCATGAATCCCTGCATGCTGACATGCAGAAAGCACTGATGTTGCACAAATCTGAGAGCTTACGACAGACTTAACTATCAGAACTGCTACCAGATCAATTTCTTCTTATTTTTCTCACTTTTTTTTTTTCCCCCTAGAAGTTTTCTTGGTGCTTTTGGTTCTCCTGCATTGAAATCTAAGATTCAGTTTTGCCTGTGATGATTTTTGTGTTGAATCTTCTGTACATTCCACGACCTTAGCAAAGATGGATGTCCAAACTCCATGTCAAAATGTTAATTCAGAAAAATCAAAGTTCTTCTACTGCTCTCTTTAAGTAGGAATAGTCTTACGCATACTATGGGGTTTAATACCAGGTACAATTTTATCAATACATATTTTACAGTAGGAAGATGGATATCCAGATATTGTTTGTTTAATAAATACTGAGAACATCATTAACATGACCTTCCATCAGCCTTCTGAACCAGTATTTATACTATATCACACTCAGTTTTTAATCATTAGTTATTTTTACCACCTGCAGAAACACCTGAAGTGCCTTCCTGTTTTAAATATGTTTATGCTCACAAAATTCAAAACATTAAGAAAGAAAACTGGGATAATTATAAAGCCAGCGGAAGTAAGTGGCAAAGCTCCATTATGCAACAGAATAGAGCCTAATGATTTCCTTGAAGTCATCAAACAGCTCGAAGCAGAGAGGTAACAAAACATGTCAAAGCACTAAAACACTGAACATCAAGCATCCTATTTACTTTTCTTTTCCACTTCTGGCATTTTGCATACACGTATTTTAAAACCTGAAGAGTTGCATTTCTTAGAAGCAAACCCGAGTGGCATCTTGAGAAACACACTTAGAACTATTCAGTCTTTCAGTTATTACTTATGAAATTAAAGTTTTAATTTCAGAGGATGGACTGCCACAGTACTTACCCGTGCAAAATCAAATGCGTATCTATAAATAAGTTTAAAATTGGTAGGCTCATTTAATAAAGATCTCAAGTAATCCAGAGAATTTCTCAGTTTTTCTGTAGTATCACATCTACAAGAAAAGCACAAAGTGAATTTAGAGCCTGCATTCTCACACAGGTGTCTGACGTTTTAGAAAACAATCTCTAACATGTACACCCATCAGTCTCTTCAAAATGCACCACTCTGTACAAAGGTGTGTTTATGAGTTTGTCTGCATAAAACACCTTAATTAAACCCACAGTGTGAAACAGATCTAGATAAAATAGCAAAGTCTTACACTGGTGCTCCGATAAAAAGATTTTTGGCTTCGTAGAAAATGCACTCTCCAACAGATTAAACTAAGAGCTTGTCCAGACATGGCAAGCAACCAGCAGACCACAGGAGTGAAACAATACTTCTACAGTCTTGCCGAACCTATAGAACTTTCCACACCGTTTTAGCAATTCTGTTCTGGAAGACAACTCAAAACACAGTCATTTCTCCAACTCAGTATGAAATGTGATTATTCAACTACATTTATGTCAATTATACCGTGCAGATAAGCCCTCAACGGGAGAAACTACCTCTTTAAAAGGACGTGACAACACAGAGTCACAGAAAGGGTTTGTATTATTCAGCATTTTAAAGTACACGTGCCCTAACAGCATACCAGTGTCTAACAGACAGGTCCAATCCAGTGGCAAAGGGAGATGACCTTGGGGGCAGAAACAGCGTCGAAGCTCATGACATTTCTCTTTTCTTGAGACTGCAGACATTTTAATCCAACTGTATTTAAACGTGCAGCTGTCAGGTTTCAAGTTGTCTCTAAGTGGCCATGCCACCATAAATGGATCAAAAATGCATGACTGCTACTCCACATTAGCGTTCTCTGCTTTAGGTCTTATGAGTCAAAACACCAAAGTGTTTTTTCTCTAGAAAACTGGGTTTACTGTAACTACTTTAAGAGTTTTTTCAAAGCACTTACTGTAGTGATGTCATTCCTTTTAACCACTCTTGTAATGTAAAGTAGCCCATGTTTTGTGCATCCAACTTCCATGCTAGTACAAGCATAACTACCTGTTTTAAAGAGAAATAATTAAAAAAAAGACTGAAAAACACGTGGATCTTCATTAATTCTTTTTGAATAACTACTGTTTAATAGGATACAAATGCTTTACTCATAAATGGAACGTTCAGATCTTTGCTATGCTATTTTAAAAGTTAAAAAGACTGCAAGTGACAAATCTGTACATGATCTGAACAGGAAGATAACAGTGCAAAGAAAGAGTGAACATCCACTCAAGTGACCAGCAGCCACCTTACTTCAGGGAAGCTCGCAGAGTCATCTAGCAGGCAGTGCAATGAGGAAGATGAGTTGGTGCAAAAACTATGGAAAAAGTTTCCCAAAACAGCTACAAAATTTAAGTACCAATTTGATAACAAGTTTCATTAGACATATTAAACTCTCATCTAGATGATCATCATCATCTTTAAGGTCCATTCCAACACAAACCATTCTATGATTCTATGATCAGTTGCAATCCATGAGCTCTGTGCAATCCAGTTATTCTAAAGCCAGTAATGATCCTACCTGAATCCAACGACCCCAGGCACCATCGGCCTACCTAATTTTGCAGGTCTGAACATGCAGCGTAACTCAAGCAGATGTTAAGTAAAGCTCGGTGAACTAACACTAATGCACATCAAAACGAAGGCTGATACGTGTTTTGCCCAAAAAGCAGAGTTGTTTTCACATCTCACACAGAAGACTGAAGCAGTAACGAATTTAGACAAAGCGATACCATAACTATCTTATTCAGGAACTTAAGAAACCACTTTTGATATATACATGGGAAATCTTGCAGGACAATTGACCCTGCAGACTAAAGGAAACAAATAATCAAGTAATTTACACTTCCAACCCAGCCACCAGCTAGCTAATATTAGTGCAGCTCTATATGGTTTTTAATGCAAAAATGAGAATACCTACTTATATACCCAAATGTCTGCATAAATCTCAAGGGTTTATGACACTACTAAACTCCAAAATTACCAAATTACATCTTGTATTTCCAGTAAATCTTTCAAACCCATAATTCTCATCTTAGTAATAAATGATGCTTTATGAATCCTGAAAAAAAAAGGGACTTGCATATACATTTAAAGAGCAAAAAGTAGGCACTAGGAAAAAGCCTATAAAAGGCACCCTATTCATTTTCAATGTTATTTACTTTTGTACATACACATATATATAAAATATATAATGTAATTACATATATCCCTTATTTGTGTTTTGAAGTGGTATAATGGGAGGCTAACATTGCTCACAATACTTTGCAGTTGCTACATTACGTCTCCAGTGTTGTCTCATTGTTTCAGAAGAGACAGCCATCAGCTTCTACTTTTTTTTTTTTTAAATATCT
>NW_010268830.1:26031-55244 GCF_000690775.1 Eurypyga helias
AGACAAACTGAGTTTTTACAGGTTGACAGTTTGGGGTTTAAAATAAAAGCAAGTTGTTTCCAAATGAGTATATAAACCTCCTTGGGTTTATGTTTCTGTAATTTTTAAAAGAACTCCCAAGAAATTTTTAATTCTTGATGGAAATGTAAGAGATCTAAGATGGGCTCATGAACACCATAACAGATTAGGCATCTTTTGAATGGACTCTGAACTTACATTTTCTGGTTCAACTCCAATGTCTTCACAAAATTTCTCCATACCTTCAGGCCCTACAATGTCATCAGTACCTGCAAAAAAATGCATTTTACTTATCTCTGAAAATTAAAACAGTCTGACCTTTACAGCAGAAGAGAAATGCAATCATGTAGTACAACCCGAACTTCCACACAGTTTTATTTGTTTTGACATGCAATAAATACTTCAACATTTACTATCAGACTTGGATACACTTAAAGATTTATCTCATCTTTCCAAACAGAGACAGAAAAACTATAAACCAACTTTCTATTCCTGTCAATATAATTTTTTCTACCCATTTACTGAGATAATCTTGGAGGAGTAAACTGGTAAGATCTTTAAGAATGCATTTAAGACTAGCAGAACACCCACGCAATCTTACCACAGGTAAATGAGTGGACAGTGGTTGGTGAAACTCAGTTCTTGGCTGCAATCTCCACTGTTATCGTAAGATCACATCACATCAAAACGTGATGCATGGCCATGCATGACAGGACACAGTCATTACCATTCCCAGAATCTCATTCCTTATTGTCTCATATACTACCTTTATATAACATGGTCTACAAAAGAGACCCTAAAGTACAAATCTCATGCTCCTGTTTATTCATATTTTTATACCATGGCTGCGCATTATCTGAATTTTAATAACTTCAGGGGAAAGAAGACATGAATTACAGCTATTTCTTTGCTGACTTCAAAGGAAAAAAAAAAAAAGAGATCCAAAATACAGATGCTACTAAAATGCACTACGATTAAAATATGTTGTTAAATTAAGATATTTGTAACCTCTACAATACTCTATTCAAGAAATTATTCAGGCATTAAGAATTTTACTGTGCAATTCCATTTTTAAAGTGCATTTTAAGTATTTGGACTATTTTGTTAGAATTGTTTTACTCATGCTTAAAAGGGCTCATTTGGGAAAAAAAACTAGAGGCTGAAATGCCTACTTTCATCCGATATAAAGAGCACATGTGCAAGAAAGATTTTATAAAAGGAAGATCAATCTATGTTTTATTATTAGGTGACCTACTATTCTAAAAATAACAACATTTAATTATCTCTTTGCCCATCTTCTGTGGACATCCTCTCAAAATTCTGAGTGTACACAACAGCCTTTAAAAAGACTTATTCTGTAACGTAAAGACATGCTAGGGGAAAAAAGCCCAAATGCTATCAACTGTCTACATATATAAACAAGAAGACTTATGAAGCAAGAACACAAAAGAGATTCTTTAAAAAAATTCACTTTTTAGATTGTTACTCAGTACTGTAAACAGAATCATACTCTCCGCTTTTCTCTGTTTTATCGTAGTGTATGCATCCAATGGAAACCCGAAAGTTCTCTGATATACAACCTTCCTTTCATCCCTTCTTTTCATGAAAGTCTTGGCAAAAATGAGTTACCCCTGTTGCTAGAGTGAAAAAATAAATCCAGCTGGTCAGAAAGGCCGATCAGCTAGCAGGTTAGATTGGCTTGAATTTGTCTAAATCTTCTCTCACAGACTGCCACAGACAAGTAAGATCTCAAAGTATTTAATTCAGTTTATATTATTTTATTAGAAGGAAAAAGATATTACATCAAATGAAGCCATTCTTCATTATGTGTAACAAGAAGACAAACCAGAACAAGCTGTGAGCAACGTTATCTAAGACAGTATCAGAAAACTCAAGATGGCCTTATTTTGTCAATCACCTATTTCATTCCCTTTTGGTCTTTACAGTCATGAGACAGATTTTCCCCACACTTCAAGTTCTCCCCTTCAGAAAGCCACATGTAAAAAACCAAATACAATGACCAACTTCACTATTAAAGGTTCATCTTTTGTGAGCGCAGATCATCATTAACAGTCCTAGAAGTAACGGCTGAAGACACTGCTCATACACAAGTGCAAGAATAAATAATTCAGTCTACCTTCCCACATCTTGTGACAAAAACTATATAAAGACAAGACTACGTGATGCTTGAATTTGTTCACTTCTTTGCTTGAAACCATAAGCACCAGATTCATCAGGAGCAAAACTGATCCACCTACCTCCCTCTTTTTTTTTTTTTTTTAATTAAAAGGACATTTCTGAAGCATAATTCTGTACTGTTTAGCACTAACGTGCCAGATGACAGAACTTCTAAATCTGGAGAGGTAACAATATTTTGGACAGAACTACAGTTTTAACTATGAATTTGAGTAGTAAGGTATACATGTTCCAAAACTTTGTTACACACCTTCCGTAGTCTTTTTCTAGGATAGAGGCAAAGACAAAATTGCCTCTTCAACTTCATGCTACACAGAATGTAAGAAAAGCTTCTTTAAGACTTTTACAAAAAAGCCTCTATATTCAGTCTTGGAAAAGCTCAGTTAATATCAGTTTTATGTTCCAACATAGTTTAAATGGTTGTTAGGAGGAAATTTGCATTTCACCCTTACCTGCGTATTCATAGAACCATTCTAAGCATCTCTTACTTGAAAAGACTTCTTCCTCTGCTTTTATTCTAGTTGAATCATATTTTCTATACATACTTTAAAAAAAGAAAGAGAAACAAGTAATTAATCCATCAACTTTTAAAAAACAATCTTTCAGTCAACAGTCACTGTAAGCAGCAATGTTTTTCCTTTCAGAACCAGTTTACCCAGTGCTCTGTCCTCATATTCAGTCATCTGGGACACTGGTTAACAGAGTAAGCATCACTGAACCTAAATACTGTGTTTGCTCAGTCTGTCACACTCCAACTGATTCACGGTCGTTATCCACGTACATGAACCTTCCTTACAACAAATAGAGACTAGCTCAAATTCAACCCCAAACTGCTTGGTGTAAGCTCAAGACAGACTTGGGTACACCAGGAGTTTCCACAATCAACTGATGGGCCGCAGCTTGGCTGGGGCTCTAAACCCAGATTAATCCACGTCACAGCCAAGACAGATCCTACCTGTGGGCGCACACAGGCCTTGCGCACTCTGAATTATTAATTAAGGACAACTGCACACACTCTTTTTGCCTCCTCAAAAAATACTATAAAAGGCAGAAAGATGAAAATAGACACAACGCACACTTATATTATTCTAAAACCAGTAAACTGGTAACACAAAAGCACCACAGAGAATGGGTTAGAGGTGCTCACTGACAGGAACTCAAGGAATCTCATTCATCATAAGGTAAAGTCTCATCTGAAAAGTGATCCTTCCACCCAAGACGACCAGCAAGGCTATGCTCTCCTTTGACAAGAAGCGTAAGGAATTTTAACTACGATCAGGAAACAACACTGAAGTACCAGCCTCGCAGATTTTGTATCTGACACACCTAAAGCATAGCAGCAGTTGTTGAGTCACTCCACAGCAACTCTGGACTGCTGAGCCTTTCCTCTAAGTGGTTGTTCACTGCAGCATATGCACCCTCTGATCCGTTTCCACCACCCTGCAGCAACCTGGGCTCATAACAGCTGAAAAGAGCCAAGCAACAAATGGCTTAGGCTAGAGGAGGTAGCCAAAAGGGCTCTGGGAGCGTTCCAAGCGTGCAGCCCTTCCTCTTCGTGTCAAAGCCTGCTGAGGAGGACCACAAAGCAGCTAACGGGTTCAAGGAGAACTCTGAAACAACCTGATGAAATTAATTGGTATTGATTTCGTCAACATTTTCTCCTTCTAGAAAGGCATGTAAAAGTTGTCTAGACTTATGAGCTTAGAGTACACTGATGCCACTATCCACCACCTAGCTCGGCTATGAGCATCCGCAGCTAGAGGTTAATGGCACACAGATCAGTCTGACAGTAATTCAAAGAATTACTTCGTCTTTATTGTCAGAGTTCCTCTAAAATAACTCACCGTTAGAAAAGTAATACTAGTCAGAGCAAAATGATAAATTGCTAATTGGAAGACAAATACAAATAGGGCTCTTAATTTGAGTTTCCATCTTGAAATTTCTTAACTCTCTACTGAAACATACTGACCTGCAACCAGCTGAACCACTGAGGAAAAATGCCACCCGTACATATATCAGAAGCACATATATTCATACGCCCACCATGGATAGGATTTTTTAATCGTTTTCATTTTGAAAACACTTTTTTTGTATTTGAATTGCCTACTTTGTATAAGCATTACTGCAAAGAGCAGGCTGACAGCACTGCCCAGTAAGTAAACAGCTAAGGCAGAAGGTGTAAGCCAGGAAGGTCTAAGAAGGAACAAGTTGGTTTTGTTTTATTTAAACCAGGTCTGATAACTTAACGTTCTCCTACTTGCAGAACAAACTGTGATTACGAAAGACCTATCCAATGTTTTTAGGCTATTCTGAATTCAGAGGAATCAAAAAAAAAGTCTTGAAACAAAGAAAAAAGAGGCATTCTGCCACTTTGGCAGAAGTCTAATTATTCAGTATCCCCTTTTTTGTAGCAAACAAACGTGACAAACACCAACTGGAATACCAAGTTGAAAGTCAACTGCGGCAAGAGCTAGTCAACATCTTTAATTCTATTCTATTTATTCAAGAAGTCTGTAAGAGCACTGCTGGGACCTCGGACATGCAAAGCTAATGTGGTTCCCAAAGACAAGACATTCATCACAGGACTCAACGTTTCTCCTTAAGAAGGGATGACAACCAAGTGCCTCGCCCCGTTAACGTAACTCAGCAACGCATCAGCTGTCAGTATGGGAACAGTGAATCTGGGAAAGAGCCTTCAAGAAACAAATTTATTGACAGAGCTCTATGTTGTCCAGGTATTTCAGAAAAAGGATTCTTTCATCTACAGGCGGCAGAGTTAGATACCATAGCCTGAACCAAGACACCAATGACAGCAGCACGTGTGAGAGGAATGGTGAACGAGAACAGAAAAAGCCAATCCTTTTTATACATTCACTCTATCTACACAAGGCAAGTTTTCATAGGACTGATACAGGACTGAAAGCCATTTGTTGTGTTTAAGACTAAGGTCATTATTTAGGAACTGAACGTATGGCTGAGTAACTCCAAGCAAAACGCTCGGGCCTCAAACTTACTGTTCAAAAAGCTCAGTATCTGACCACAGGAGTTTGATTTCTGAGAAAGCAGAACTGATTACAGATCTTCCAACCTGTGCTGGTAAGAGAAATTACTTCACAAATTCAGAAGATAAAATCAGAAAGGATATAATCTTGAGCTATCCCAGTCTCTGCTACAAGCCCATGAGCCAGACATTGAAAGTGCAGGTGACACCGTACCGTATCTCTCATGAAAACAGACTGCGCACAGCCAGAAGTACGGAAGCGTGCAACAGAGACGGCTGCGTGAGTCCCAGATGCCTCTCTCTCAACCTAAAGGAGCGAAGAGCAGATCACACACGCTGCAAGACCAGGATCACTTCAAAAGGAATATGACAGAAACAAGTAACACCGATGCAGACCCGCTGTTAGTGACCTCATGTATAAAGATGAAGCCTGTTGTCTCCTTGCTTACTCCAAACACCAAATTAGCTTCTCCCCCTAGCCAAACCAGCTAGTTCTATTAGCAAGAGACTCCTGAACGCTGCAGTGCTCGGCGAAGAGAGATGAGCGGGGAGATACAAGCAAGTAGGTAGACAAGTATCTGAGATTACAACCTGGGACAACTCGGTTCGATTACCGCAGCAAGCCCAACCTGGCAGCACAGGGTAAAGGTGACTCCAAAGACTCTGTCCTCTGAACTATCAGTAACACAGACTTGACTGTCCCAAGAAGCGCACGTGCGGATGAGAAAAACACAAACTGCCAGGGATGTCTGGCATCCATCTGGTACCTCAGAATACTTCTCGCATCTTTGGAATTTCCCTGTGCATACCGCAAGATGATGCGCCGCGTCTTTGTGCTAAGGACAGTCTCTTGCTGTGCAGACACAAACAGCCAGAGCGCAGGGGGTAGAGATCTGAATACTTGGGGAGCACCAAACACCTACTGCACAGATCCCAGTATCAAACCGCAAGTCCCCAGCAGCTCACAGCTCCCTCCAGACGACCAGCACCGGTGCCTTCACACATGCACAACCTTTACGCTGACCACGCTACAGGTTGGTCGTTTGCTTATGCACTGATGGCCCGTAAGAGGAACCGGCAGAGTTCCAGAGTTCCAGAAGAGAAAGCACGCAGAGTCCGGGGGAAGAAAAGAAAGAGTAAAAAGTAAGTACTAAAAACCCCACAGACACCTTCCATAAAGGAAGGGCCAAGGAGTGTACCTGGTACTTCTGGTACCACTGTCAGAGGACGACAACACTGGAATGAGGCCGCTAAAGGGCGTTTTCTCCATCATCACAGCTAAAAAGGTGCGTGCAGAACTCTTTGCCAGAGCGTCTGCTATACCTATCAGTATGGGACAACAGCATACTCAGCCTCTGCATCGAGAATTACCCTTTCATTTCCAAACCCTGATATGCTGCCCATCAGGAAGAGTAAAGGTGGGGGTGGGAAATCACCTATGGGCAAAGAGTATATATTTGTCTCTCAGATCAAACACACACACAGGTACAATGACTCAAAATCT
Organism: Eurypyga helias; assembly: GCF_000690775.1. Taxonomy (NCBI): domain Eukaryota; kingdom Metazoa; phylum Chordata; class Aves; order Eurypygiformes; family Eurypygidae; genus Eurypyga; species Eurypyga helias. The sequence goes on from NW_010268830.1 coordinate 32,751, forward strand.
TTGCTTGAAAAATATTAGTTTTTATTAGTTTAGCATGACACTGTCAATGTCAGGACAGTGACAGCAAGCTTCAAAACACATTTATCTATATTATAACCAATATCTCCTTAAGGAGCGTTCAGCTTTTTCTTTTTTATTATTAACAGCCATTTTACCAGCTAGAGAGAGGAAAGAAGTGGGACAGGGCAGAAAAAAAGCAACATGAGATTAACCTGCCTGATTTTTATAAAAATGAGATCAACTACTTAAACCACATTTAAATGAAGTTATTTTCCCAGAAAGGCTTGCATCTCCATCATGACCTAATGATGGATGATAATCAGAACACCCATCTTCAAAATTATCTTTGAAACAGTCTTATGAGCTAGGGAATCCCTGCAGTAAAGATGAGACAAGGTAGTTTGTAACTGGAAGTTCTATAGGTCAATATAAATAAACTGATCTAATAAACTGAGTGTCTGGACCTTTCATGTTTCTTTAAATATACAATCATCCATATCTTTTCCAGATTATTTTCCTCCATCCATAACTGATTTGGTGGAAAAGCAAAAGCACAAAAATTCTAGCCAGCTATTACGGGAGGACTAGACATGTCATCATAGGAGCACACGGTTGCTGCCAGCAAAAAGATCAAGGTCACGGTAATTCCCTTCCATCTCCTGCAATCTTCAAAGGTTGGTATCTACTCCTGCTCCGAGCATGCTTCCACTGCACTGGGATTTGTGAGAGCTCCACCTACCACAGCAGCAACTCTGGGCTGTACTATTCAAACAGAGATCAGTGAAGGCATGGGTGTAGGTCACACAGAATATTCTCTTGGTTGTGCAAGCTGGTCTCAGCTCGTTTAAAGAAAAAAAAGAGAAAAGAAAAAAGTGCAGTCTGTTATGGTAAGTCAAAAGTTAACCCCTCATGAAGATTTACAGCCCTCCCATTTCAGATGGTCAGTGTTTACTGAATGAAAACAAGAAGTTTAGCAACAGTAGCTTTGTTTCTATGCAACCAGAACTTATTCAAAACCTTTACTTCATTTTGTTAGAGCTTCAAGCTGAGTATCTAATTGGTTTTAGGATATCTGTATTTTGAAAGACGCAAAATTTTGATTGGAGATGATGTCTCCTACTACTCCCATTAATTCTAATCAATTAATTTAAAATTTTGGCTGAGAATTTTATAAAGCCTTACCTATTAATTCACAACTATGATTTTAGCAATAGTTTCATAAAGGCTGTAGGAGAAACAAGTGGGGGTGGCAGGGGAAGAGAGAAGCTTTATGATTGGCAAGGCATGACAAAGACTATCTAAAGCAACCCTCAGGACAAATTTACTTGACTGGTAAGTTTTACGAATTAATATGTCTTATCTCTCCCTATTTAAAGGCTTGACAATCATGTTTAAACTTTCAAATTAATGTTTTGAACTTCCTCAGGCTGACTTAAGGGGCACTATGTGTAACAGCATACATGCTGATAGTCACACATCCAGTTAAGTTCCTTCAGAACTATTAAGCAAAAAGGTGTATAACCAGCCAAAACTTTACCTGTGCGTACTTGAAAATCTCTTATTCAAGGGCTAGGGTCTACACACCTATGGCAGTTGGTAACACGGGCTCTCTGCACAGGGCAGGACCAAACCAGTTAGTAAATTACTGACAGCAGAACAAGAAACTCGCGACACTAAAGGTTTGAAAACTTCCAAGGTTAGCGTGCTCCCGGTTTACTTTCCCATGTTAGTAACAGTGTGTTGACTGTGTTTTCAAAACTTACGTTTTTCCACTACAGCGTGTGAAGCTTATTACTCAGTAAAGAAAACCTCTTTTTTGTGTCAATAGGCCCTTACGTGGTCAATACACACATCCAGGGTAAATTACTTTCTAGATCTAATTACTTGAAAACAACTCTAAGGGAAGCAGATTAATATCCTTAGTTTTCATCTTTCTAAGGTCCAAATATGTATTACTGTAGGATTTTTGCCCTCAGCATGATTCTGGAACAAGGAGTAGAATTATCCTTTAAATGAGACTATCAGAAAGAAGACATTACATTATACACCTCATTTTTCCCTAAGGAAAAAGCCAATATTCGGCTAGAGATTGTGTTAACAGATACATGGCATTAGATAATTACACAGTGAGGACCATATTCTTACCTAACAAGTATCTTTACATGGAACTTGCTTTACCTTACCCAAGACCATTAACACAGTGATAGAAAAGCAATGTACAGAAGTTGTATTTTTAACTCTGAGAATACCCAATACCGTGGGAGTTGTAAGTACAATGACTGTGATACTGAGAGGAAAATACAGACTAAGTCGTTGAGTCATTATGTTCTGGTGAGTGTGTGCTAAACTGTTTACTTCCAACAGCTATTCTTTAAGACAGGATAAACCTTACTGTGATCCAGAAATTAATACACAGTTCTTTTCATTATACATCATCTGGTATAAAAGTTCCCTCTCACTGAAACACCACATTCATGGTTCAAGGTGAAGTTGTGAACACTAATTAACAGAATTCAAGCTCATTATATAAAAGGGTGGGATGCTAAAGAACATGCTTGGAATTTTTGTTTTCCATAATCAGTCTATGCATGAGATCAGCATTTCCAAACAACTTCATTATTAAGTAGATTTGTTCCTATAAATGGTTTTCCTCCATAGCCAGTGCCACTATGCCACTAACCTTTCCCAGATGAGGCTGTATCCCTAACAGCCTGGAACTGAGCGTGAAGGCTATTACAAAGCTCCCTGGTATCAGATGTGTTTAAGTTCAAATTTAAGAGCCTTTGGAAATCTCTGCCTCTTTCAGCACAAAGCCCTGCCGAAATAAACTTTCTGGAAAGAATATATACCTAAAAAATACTATGATCATAGTTGAAAAGATTATAGGTACAGACCACAAGTAGCAAACACTGAAAATATCACCAACAAAACCATCCACTTAAGGATTAAAAAAAAACCAAAAAAACCCCACCAAAACCCAAACCAAACATCCTTGGTATGGACAAGCCAGGAGGAATCATCGAAATTTGGTCTCAGCTGTGGTAAGACCGCTAAGGATGACACCCTTTAGATAGTCTTCAGACTACTTACTATCTAACATTTTCCCACTGAAAGCAAACAGGAGACTCTCAGTTACTGAATTTATTTGTTAACGTTCCCCCTTTACGTTTGCCACTGTAACTGAGAAACATACATCACTTACATCACTCCTTAAGCATTTGAGGTGACAAATCATCTGTTAGGAAATACAGCGTCTTCTGAAGAGCACTCGCTGTATTTTTTCATTGAAAGCAGACATTCAAGAGCAAATAATGACTACCTTTTCTGCTGAATACAGAATCCACACAGGCTAAGGTCCCTTGCAGGTTTATCCTGAGTTACTAGCATGAAGCTTCTAGGAAGTCTGTCTCTAAACCAGAAGCAATGGTAAAGAACTGGGCCTAGAAGAGCCTTATTCCATAAACTGGCATTGCACTAGCCATACTGGTTTTATTGTATACAGCATTCTCTGCATACAATGTAAGAGGAAATGGCTTTGCAAATAACTAGGTCTGTTACAGCACACTGTTGTAGAGGTTCCCGATTTCAGGCTGATTTCTGCTTGGTAAACCGAGATGTCTGACCTCCAAAGACCAAACATGACAGGCATGAGCTTCGTCTGACAAAAAAGCATGGAAGTAGGAGACAGCTTACTCTTTGCCTAACTTGTTCACAAGTTACAGAGGCATAAGCCAAATCTGAAGAAATCCTTCCTTGAAAGAAAACAGAACTCCAAGACTGAGCTGAATGTTCAGCAAATGATTCCATATTGCCAGCCATGCTGTAAAATCTGTTTTCTTGAAGACTAAAACAAAGGAAACTTATATACAGGAACACAGAAAGCCCAAAACACTTTATTGGAACCACATCAGAGAAGGATATTCCCCTGTGGCCCATAACTGGCAGATCTGGTTTCACCTCCACTTCTAAAAGCAGGCTGAGGCCTTCCTTGTAATAGAGCCTTAGATGGCAGTAGAATGAAGACCAGATCCATTAGTTATAAACTGAAAGGCAGATATGAAAAAAATTTCTTTAAATTATGCTTTCAAAAGCTCTTAAAAATTATTATATACATGCTACCGATAGAGTATGAAATAAGTTTATCATCATTTTCTTATTTAAATTACACAAATCAGCATCTCTCACTTACAGACAACCTTACTTTCTAGGAGACTGGGGCTGTTTTACCATCAGTGTCTTGGCAAAGGGAAGTAGAGTTACATTTTGTGAACCTCTCTACTTAGACTCTAGAAACAGATCCTCGTTTCACTTCCACATCGGATGTGTATTTTAAATACGCTGTAACGTCCTCTATCAACTATTTAGCTTTTGTATTTTATTGTTTCTGAAAAGCAAAGAATATTAAGAACATGTACTGCTTTTTTGTTCTTGCTGGTGTTACGTATGCCAAGCAATGAAAGGGAGAGTTGAAATCTTTCTTCTGCATCAACAGATCATTTAATAAATTCCAGTGCAGCTACAGTTGTGCAACCCTATTAGACACAATGGAGTTATAGAGGCATAACAAGAGGCTTAATTTGTCTACCAGCATCTTTCTTACTCATGCTAGAGAATAAATAGGAAAGCACCCAGTCTGATTTCAGGCTGACAGTTAGGAAAAAAATGGTTCTTTTTACCTTCCTGAAGATACTTGTAGGGAAGCATTTCTGAGTCACCGGTAATACATGAACGTAACAGAGCTCACATTCTACTGACTGACACAGTGGCAGCCAAATTTTCTGGCTGTATACGTCACTTTTCAACGTCAGGACAGGCCTGCACCTATCATGCAGGAGTGCACAGTCCTGTGCTCCCACAATTTCTGAATTTAGTGCACATCAACAGCAACTGTCTCACACACGAGGTGCGCATTCGACAGTGTCTCAGTGACTGAGGCTAACTGAACATACACACACTGAAAATCCAACACTTGGGAAGTCTCAGCTGTGCAACGCCTGTGCCAGAAGAATATACTGCTTGTGCACAGTTACAACCCATTTGTGCTTCTGTTGCCCAGAGGGAAGCTGAGCAGCACCGCCTCAAATCGCCACTCCACCACTGGCGATCACTTTGCCTGGGCAATCTTCACCTTTCCCTTCCACGATCAGCACCAACCCACAACATGACGGGGGGAGACCAGCAGGACGTCAAGCAAGAGCTGAGTGGGCTGCAACTAGATTCACTTTTCTGACAGGCTATAGGTTGAGAATGTCCAATCCAGCTCTGCAGGTATACAGGAAGACAATACTGTATTCTACTGTATACTGCAGAAGCTGTTTTTGAACAAACAAGTGTGTCTGACAGCTGTCAAACTAGAGCAAAAAGTTCCCTACAAGCTTCTTGTACAACTAGAAAAAACTGAGAAGCAAACTGAACCTTATCAATATCCCACAGTTCAACCACAGGCTATGGTTCCACATTGAGAAACCAAGCAAATTTGAACACCATTTCCATTAATATTTAAAAACATGATCATATCAGCTATTCAACTTTAGATATTCCATCGGTCTTAGCTCATGGTAAGATGACATACCCATCATGTCTACTTTTCTTAGCAGATAAATCATCTCCTGCTGCAGGTCTCCTCTTTTTCCTTGGAGGCATCACTTTACTAAAGCAGTCTGATGAACTGCAAGACCGGAGACTTCCTACAGAGGGAATTAAAAACACCAGTACAAGAAATGAAACTGTTGCAGACCAGTTCAACTGTGTCCACTAATAGGCATATTACAAAGGGAAGGGAAGGGAGGAGGTTAGTGGATTTAAAAATTACAAAAGAAGCAGTCTCCTCTCAACAGCAAAATCCATCTCACTTTTACATGGTGTTCTATGACCAGATTTCAGTTCAGGTCAAAAGTACCACACCAAAACGTACAGCAGTGCTAGTGCTACTTCAGTCTAACAAAGGCAAGAACTCACACTATCCTGAAGAAGTACTGGAGTCCTCAAAAAGGCATCCTCACTTCTAGTCATTTATTCAAATCAGAACTGACTCAAAAACTGAACACCTACCTCTGGAAAACAGAACCTTTTTATTTGTAGGCCCAAGGTTGTGATACAGAGAGCAAGGGGTAGGAAAGGTTTTGTTTGTTCTTTGGTTTGGGATTGTTTGTTTTCTTCCTTTTTTCAGGGGGAGGGGAAGAGAGATTCAACAACCACTAGGAAAAAATGTGTCTGCCTCTATCATTTGGAGTGGATAGTTCCCAAAGGTCCCCAAGCAGGAAACAGCCAATTCAAGACACCGATGCCAATCGAGTGGCAATCTTTCCCTCCTCTTCTCTCAGCTACCTACTCCTGTGTCTCTGGTGACTCTTCAGTGTGCCAATCCAGCTCACCAAACCTGTGGATAATTAACCCAAGCAAAAGAGTAACAACTTTCTGTACATTAGCACAAGAAAGAGCACAGGCCCAGCCCTCCTGACCACAGCAAGTCCTTAAATTGCCTTTGCTGTCTCATGAAAACAGTAAGCTAACACTCCAGGCAAAATGTTGTTCTACTTTCATGAAGACCACATGGACACCTGAGAAAGGTGTGTGTGTAAGAGCAGCTCAATGAGCTATCAAAGCTCTAAAGTGTTACGCAAAGAATTTTAAAAGGAAAGGAAAGGAAGAGAGGTGAGGTATAAAAATCCAGACACAAAGCGATGCCAAAGAAACTTGCAAGAAAATATGAAGAACTCCAGCATGCCTAAGCTACCTTCTCTTAGCTTCAACAGCATCCAAGTTTAGCTATGCTTTATTAAGATGCCCACAAAATCTTTAATTTTAAATCCCAGCAGAGAAGCAAGCAATAAAACTTTGACTCCTTTTTGACACCAAGGGAGCAGACTGAAATCAGAGGCCCAATTCCCAACAAACACTAACGGCAACTTTTGCTTACCTATTCTTCGTATCTTTGAAAGTCTCTCTCCTGTTATAGGAGAAACACATGTAAGGAACCTTACAGCCTCACAGGCTTTGCTACATGTACTTTGTTTTATAAACATGCACTGAAACTATTATGCATATGAAAGTATGGATTTTTCTAGTATTAGGCAAGATGTTCAAACAAGTTTTTACATCAAGATGAACTAACCTGGTTTCAACTAATAAAGCTTTTGCACTTAGTGTGCCTTCTTTGGTCTTACCTTTATATTCATTTCTATTAAGAGGAGAGATTAATCTCTCTAATTCAATCAGTACTCTTTCCAATTCAAAAATTCTTCCTAAATATTCCTTTTCCTTTTTAATTTTTTTTTTTTACCCTGAAGCACCCCCGCCCCAGCATCCTCCCAGCAAAGTATGGCCATACCCACACCATCTTTAGGAAAGAAAGTTTTAAGAGTACTGTAAATTCAAATCATAATTTAACTACTTATCAAAAACTTCAAGCATTACACTCAAACTACTATCACATGAAAAAATCATTATGGCTGTGTCAGAAGAGGCTACTTCTAGAAGCACTGTCAAGAATATTTTTCAAAAGGAAGTTAATAGTAATATTTATCTTCCTCTCACCACTATCAGATATATTTGAAACAGGTAAGTTGGAGACCAAAAACTCACAGTACGCCCAGACTAAAGAAACTAAGGAACCTAACCTGCAGAGTGTCCTTTGTTCCACCTGACTATGCCTGCAAATTAATGATACTGCAAAACTGTATTCTCCTGAGTTATTGAAAGTGTGATGCTTTATGGCTTTTTGATCCAGTTTCTTAAGACACTGCAGTAAATATTTTTTGAAAACCTACACACACTAAAAACACTTAAGATGACAGCAGCATTTAACAGATGGCTAGAGACAGCCAGACTGAGACACACACTAAACTTGATAAATGAAAATACGTGCTAACGAACACCTTGTCTCCAAAAATACGTATGTATGTACTTCAGTACAACCTGTAGCTATCTCATTCCTTTGAGAGCAATAAATGCCTTTCCATTAAAAAAAAGAAAATATTATGATGGCCACAGGCATTGGATGCTAGTAAAATGCAAGAAATCTACCAAGCCCCCATCCCAGGGTTTGTCCACTTTCCTGGTTATTTGACTGGGAAAAGAAATATGCAAGGCCTCTGTGAAAAGAGAAGCACAGCAAAAGATGAAAATAACAGATAAAAATGTATGAAAGTAAAAATAAAAATAAAACGGAGAACAGAAAAATCATTTTGTCAGGTCTGCAACCCCACACAAACCAAAGAATTTAACCCAAGAATGTCCTCTTAAAGTCTTTTCCTCATTAAATGACATGACATTTTTAGGAAGATTGCTGATCTTTTTTAAAGGCTTAAACTGGTAACAGAATCCACCATAACCCAATTTCTCCAATGACACGTACAAAAAACTTGCACCCTTTCTTGGTTTGAATGTATCTAGTTGCAGCTCTCAAACCGACAGAAGAGGGAAGGAAAGCACTCAGAAATAGGTAAGTGGCTATTAAATGGACATGTACACACACACACCCCCCACGCACAAACACACACACAGACTTTCAGAGACACAGACACTTTTAGAGATTTAGCATCTTAATCACTGAGGTTTGGACCACGGCTTCACTACATTTTCACTGTTGAATGCTCGCTAAACTACTGAAAGACACAGTACAAGAACACTGCTTGCGAGGCATTTTCTTTTGTTACTAGAATCAGTATATTGAATTTGAAGGGCGGTTATAATTTCCCTGTAACAAACTCTGATAGTTTTTAGCTTTAAATGGAAATAAAAGCTAGAAATAGTCTGCTGGTTTAACTTTCAGAGTTTGTGCCTTTTTTTTTTTGTTTCAATTCTTGCAATTTCTTATTTTACAGTAGAGCTCACTGAGTAGCATCAATATTACCCTTTCTTACCCAGAACTTTCTAATTCTAAATATAATTTCTAGGTCTAGCCTTTCCCAACTAATTTCACTTCTCAAAGGTCTGATCATCTGCAAACGAACATGCAGCTCCCTCTGACTTCATGCAAAGTTTAACAGGAACTTTACTTACCAAGCGCAGCTTCTCTGATGTGATTATCTTCAAAGTTTCTTACTCCTGGGTCTCAACTCAAGATTGGCAGAACCCTCCTAGTTCTCACTGTTTTTTTGACACTTGAAGCTAGCATTTGCAAGGTAGAACCTCCAAATAGCTGCTGAATAGGCCACCATCAGCCAAAAGCCTGCCGAGTATAGATGTTGTTTGCCAAACGTTCTATTCAGTACTTCCAAATTTGCAGGAGACAAAGCTACCAAAGGGAAATATCAACCCAAGAGCTAAAAAACACCCTATTAAATTTAAAACAATATGCAAGATAATCACCACAAGGGAGGGACACTCCTAGAATAGCAACAAAACCAGAACAAACAAAAAGGAAAAAACAGAGATCAATACATAAGAATTCTACAAGCTGTGTCCCTACAGAAGTGATTTACAGACATGTAATTTTCACCTTTTCTCGAGATAATGCCTGTGAATAATCCTGCTCTTCTGACGCCTAAGTCGAGGGATGTTTCAAAGGACAAATAATTAGAAACTGCTGAAGCAATTGGAAAGATACAGCTACTTGCTTAATGATGCAACAAGACCACCACAAGCACAGTTAACAATCAGCATTTTTCAGATACAAGATGAGAAAACTAAGAGACTCATCAAAACGTCAAACAACTTGCAATCTTCTTGTAAAAGGAAAAATCATCTTCTCTATCTTGAATTCCACTCTACAGAATTGCTTTGGACTCAAGAGGGTTTTCTTCTCTAAAACAACAAGAAGTAGAGGCAAAAGTAATTTTTTTCCCACTTAAAAGCTTCAAGAACAGCAACGAAGCCTTGTTTTTGTTGAAGACATTACCTCATTCTTTTAAATAAGCCATGTGACAACAGGAAGTGTACTTTTACATTTAAAGACATTTTAGTCTGGATGGGTAAACAAGTCACAATTTAATAACCAAATCATGACTTTAAGCTATTAATAAGTTGCTAGATTTGTAGCTATGACAAAAACCAACTATTCTTTCAAAATTTGAGAGAATTTTCCAACTTAATGCATATGCATACTAGAGAAATTGTTCACAGAATCTGAAAGTCTGCTTTTCTGACCCTGACAAACAGCTGAAAAGGCAAAGGTCCTCGACATTTACAGCCTACCTTACTTTTCAGATATATATGCACACGAAATGCTAACACACTTTATGAGACTGTAATCATTACAGGTGACCAGAATTTCGATGCGAGGTCCATCTTAGCTCCCAAATCACTGAAGGAATTTTGAAACTGCCACCCTGTAGCTCTTAGATCTGTTTTTAAGACCTGGTTCCAGAAAAGAAATCTGGCTAATACTTAGAAGAAATATAATTTCCTTAAAGTATTTTAGATGTCCAGTACATTTATTGTAGCTCAGAAACAACTGCATCGAAACAAATGTTAATATCCATTAAAAGCTCATTGTAAATGCTAACCTAAAATGGAAACTTTTTTTTTTTTAAATGGCTTTTTAGCTCAACCGAATTTTGATATGCATTTATTAAGTCATCCCAAGAGCAGGGCACACAGTGTAATAACATTAACAAGGATAGTTATGTCAGAAAATAAAAAGTAATCTTTAAGGATAAGGCTTGCTCACGAAGGCCCAGCGTATAAATAAGTAAATAAATAAAAAGACAGAAATCTCAAAATTGAAAAATCATCTTTAGATGGGTTTGGCAACACTCAAAGAATCTTCTGTGACAGTGTTATTAACATGACTTTCAAATGAGTTCTGGACACAGAATCTCAAATTCACAGCATCTGTGCGGTTCTGTAAATCCCATAACAAAACTGAAGGCCTTGACACATCCTACTGTGCAGTCAGTAATACTGGAAAGTAGTTCCAAAAGTTTAGGCACACCAAAATAAAACAATTTGCAAGAATAATTCTTTTCAGATTTACATGAGGCTCTCCAGTAAGATGTTTCAGAAATGTCAAGTCCTGTACAAAATGGACACAAGAGATTTCCCTGTACGACATTCACAAAGGCCAAAATAGCTCCTGGCATCGGTTATTTGTTCTCTTATGAGGAAAACCAAGCACACATTTCCAGTGAATTCACCTGGAAGCCATGCAAGCACTGGGGCTTCATCTTGTTCTACAAGGAAACTTAAAAAAGGGCAGAAGCATAACAAATACTAGAATGAAATCTGAAGATGAGGAGCGTGCCAGTATCAATTGATTCTCATTTTATACTTCTTCCTGGTTTGAAAGGTTCTTTTACAACTACCGTAAAAAAACTACACTCTTCACTGGGATTTTGTGCCCAAACTCACTCAATGGGCATGCTTACGCTTTTGAAACAGCTTAATTCAAACACCACAATACAGGTAATAGGATAACCATGAGTGTCAGCATAAAGCCGTTCATCAAAACCAGTGACATGCTCCAACACCTTCCCACAGAGATAATGACAGCTCTGGGGCCGATGTCTTATACTGACCTTTATGACTGAAGTGCTAGGCAAGAGACAGACAAATTCCAAACACCTTCAGCACATCTACTCTTACTGATCGATTAGTGACAGAATGGAACTACCCCAATGCTTCCCAGCAGCTTTTTGTGACCAAAAGGAAACAAAGATTATGGAATGTATTTTCATACATGAAATAAGTATGTATCTCTGTTTAGTTTGAGCACCTGGATCACAAGGGGGAAAATTCCAAGTCTCCATCGGGAGATGGGAGAGGACAGCAGTCCTAACATACGAACAACAAAGCCTGTGACTGTCCTGAACTACCTGCCTCAAGCTCTTTTGCAGAGGTTTTCATTTACATGATCTACGAATTTCAAGTATCAAATCGCTAACCACGCTGAAGGAAAACATCTGATAGAAGTCTTCTGTGGCTAAGGTAAGACAGTCCAGCTCTGAAACAGAGTCACCTGTCCCAGTATGGAGGAGGGTACATAAGCCCTAAGCGAGCTCTGTTCAATCCCAAACAATGCCATCCTACGCATCTCATTGCTCTACATCAAGCGTGTGCTAGGACTGTAAGTGCATCCCAGAAATCTCCAGGAGGAGATGATAGCTCTCTCCACTTTAAGCGCTCAAGGTAACATCAGCACACACAGCCAGCACTCAAGAGAGAGAACAAAACTTTGAGACAGATGGCAGGCCAGATATGGTCAGTTTTAAAAAACAGTTCTGCTGAGTGATCAGGGCTTGAAGCCAGTAAGTTATTTTCCTTCCTCCTTAGGTATCATGCCTGAAACACAGAAGGGAAGGAAGAAAAAGAAATCAAGGAAGATGCCAAAGTAAGAAGTGCAAAGGGAGATAACATGTTGCAAGAGACCAAGTCACGAAGCACAAATGCTGACGAATCAAGAATGACAGCAAGCTATAGTACCAGGCACCTCAGACGTAGGCCCCGAAAAAATGATGGCATTTTAATGAAGAGAAAACAGATTTGGACTAATAAATAGCCCTTAGACACCGACTGAAAACCTGCACCAGAAACAGGAACAACCTGCATCAAAACCACTCAGGAAAAAAAGCTGGGTTGTTTGGAGCACAGCATTTAAACTCGGTCACAGGCGTCAGAGTAGCCACAGAGGCCTTGCTTCTGCTCTCTTCTCACTAATGCTCTTTCAAGAGTCAAAACCCTGTAAGAACACGAATATTCTGCTAGTCTAATGGGTTGAGTCCTAGGAGTGAGAGAAATTTTTCATGAAGTCTTCCAAAGTACTTACACTAAGAAACAGTAAAGCACAGATACCACTGAAACCTGTACCAATCCTTCAAACCTGGGCAAACTGAAAGCACGAACATCTATTTTGAATAAAACTTTAAAAAACCCTGGCACTTCTTCTCTAAAACTCCTTTAGCTTTCTAAAATACAATTTTCCATGATGTTAGAGAGACTTTTTTGATGAAGTGTGTTTAAACTGTTTCAATCTAATTCTACCACACCCCTATGAAATACCTGTCTGGTGATCGTCTTGGCCAACGTCCTCTGTCAGATTCTGCAAGAGAGTAGGAATGATACAGTTAAACAAGACGGTGATCTTCACTGTTCAGTAATGCTTTTAACCTTTATTTGATACTAACATTCATCTTAATTACTTCAGGAGCATCTAGCTAAGACTGCAGAGCCTCTGTGTTTTAACTTCGTATTTATCTAAGAAGTTACCCTTGCATATTTATCTAAAATGTTCAAGGATAGTACTTAAGTAATTTGAAAAATATTCTGGTATTTTTTTAAATGAAAAACGTATCAAATTATGTTTCAAGAGTGCAAATAATTATCCATTGGATGGGGAATTTTGCACTGTTGTATTAAACAATTCCATTAATAAACGCAGCATTAGAAAGATTGAATTTACCATTTACCACAGAAATGGCTTTGACTGAGGAAAAACACACATCACGTGTTCCAAAGGAAACTGACTAAAAACCAACTGAAATCTTGGAAACGAGTTACCCCCTTTTTTAGGCAGTGTCTTTTCCACTCAATTTGCAGTGCACTAAGAGAAGCCCTATCGGCATTTCCAGCTGTGATCCCAATAAAACAAACAGAAATGCACAGCAAACAAGCAGGGACAATCTTCAAAAAAGTTGCTTCCCTCTTCGCATGGTTGTATGAGGACAGCTTGCTCATTCAGTGTTTTCCACAACAACCGTAAGAAATTGGATAACGATGATGATGACCATTATTTGACATATAATGGTCGGTGGGTGGTGAGAAATTGTATCATATTGTATTATACTCTATCATATGTTTTATGTTCTATTATTTTAATTATTTATTATTAGTAGTATTTGAATATATTAATTTAGAGTTAATTAGTAAATAGTTCTTATCTCAATTTTACGAGCTTCCTTATTTCTTTTTCCTCTGATTTGTCCCCTCCACTGGAGGAGGGGAGGGGGATTTGTGAGAGCGGCTTCGTGGTATTTTGCTAGCCGGGGTTAAACCACAACATTAGGAAAGCTGCTTCTAAGGAGACAACATCTAAGTGTGAAATGTGAACAGTGCTCAATACTGCTTATCTCTTCACTGTTTCAAAAACAACAGCCTCTCACACCAAAAGGCAGTCACAGTTTTTAAGTGTCATCACTTAATGATTTCAATCACAAAACATTCTGGACTGAAGCCTGAGTTATTCTGCTGAAAGAAAATGGCAAGTCATTACCAGCCTATTGAGGGTGTGGTAAATCTTGTGAATATTTGCCAGTGTTGATAGGTGAGAATTCAGTTGAAAATCTAGAGGGGGGAAAAAAATAAATAAAGTTTTAAACTCTCCAATTTCCAGCTGCACCAGAGATCTACGTATGTTCTGGTCTTTAATAAAATCATCACACGACTCTAAAATAAAAGCCATCTCAAAGCTTTTTCAGCATCAACATTTTCAACACAGAGTGGAATCGGTAAGTGGAATATGCAAAAGAAATCCTACATATGCATTTTTCTTGAGGCACTGATGACCCTCAGCAAAACAGAACTATAGCTAACTATTTCAAAACCAGTTTAAGTACCATGTAACATCCTAAAATCATTACTAAAAATGCTGGTTTTCAAAAAATACTATTTTATTAATACACAAGTACTTGCCTTTATACTAACTTCCTTGCAAAACTAAGTGACTGGAATACACTTACACAGTTGAAACCTGACTTTCATGTAACGAACCAAGGGTCACAATACAGCAGCTGTTAAGACCAGAGCCAATAAAACCGAAAATAAAGTATTCTGACACTTCATGAAAGAAATCATAGCATAGATTTCAACTTTGCTTCCATGCTCCAAAAATAAAACACTTGAGTTTGCTTCAGTTGCAAAAAAGTGACAAACTAATTTTTCTCTATTCTGTTAAATCCCCTATTTTTACTAGAAACGCGTTGAGGACAAAACTGGAAGTCATTTACACAAAATATCAGCTGTGGTCCAGGCAGAAAGCATGCAAACCAGAAGCATCTCAGATCTCAGAAGCTGGACACAGACCAGCTGACAGGGATCAAAGACTGCCAACTACTATACAATATTTCCATTTAAACTAAATTAGCTACCCCACTAGAACTCGTGCCCCAAAACACTCTGATTAAATAGAGACATGCACTATGTGAGAAGCAAAGTGTTTCAAGCAAAATTCTTCCGGTTGTGAAAAGTTGTACGTGCCCAGTATTACCGCCCCGTTAATGCGTTGAAGCATTTCTGCTGTGAGACACTTGATTTGGCTTGACTCAGTAGCTGATACAAGAGGCAAGTAATCAAAAATATAATTTGCATCCCTAGCATTTCAAACAAATGCTCTCAAAATACACTTGAGATGAGCCAGAACGTAAGAATAAACGAGTCATTGTTCAATACCAGACCCCCAAGTCAGTGAACCACACTGCTATGGAGTTAAGAAGTGGATCTGAAGGAACTGCCTGCTCTAAGTGTACTCGTTACACACATCATTATGGCGTTCTCTTGTCTTGTGAATAAAAAAAAAAATACAGAAGATACCTTTAGGAATCAAACATCTCATTCATTAAGTTAGCTAGAGTATCATTTCACTAATTGCTACCTATTTCTTAATGTATTGCCCCCAATGCACCACCACAGCGATACAATTTCTCTGAGTCAGAAGTGCCGAAGACAGGGGTTCCCAGCTTTAGATACACTTATCTACACGAAGCCCAAGGCAATCCAGATCATCTTGCCCGGATACGATAGGAAGATCTTGCCTTTTGAACAGAGTGCTAGATTTTTTCTTCCTGCATTAAGCACTCAACAAAGTCCCATTTTTGCTAGTCAAACAATACTACACACAACCATTCTGCAAAAAAGCCAAACACAACCCCAAGTTTCTTGGCCAACCTTCAGGGGGGAAAGGGGAAACATAAAAGCCACCCTGAGAAGGGCAAGATTACAAGGTAAGATTTATTTTGTTAACTGCCAGGCCAGACTAAGCTTTCTGGAATACAAATTTTAAAAGTTCCCTTGTTGCTCAGCCTAAAATCTACAAAGAATATGAGTCTTCAGAGAAACCCGTTATACGTGGAGGTAACGAGCTGAGAACACTGAGCAAATATTTTATTCTAACCTAATATTTAACAGTAATTTTAGATGGTTCCCTTTAAAAAGAGAGAACAAATATTTTAGAACTAGGATTATATATATTAGGTATCGCCTTTGAAATAAACCATTCCTAAGCACTTCGAAAAAACATCATTCATACCAGTACATTTCACACATCCGCTGGAAAGATTCCTACAATTTTAAGCTGTTACTTCAAAAATAGGTTACATAATTATGATGGAGCTAAGCAGGATTACACAAATATATTTTACAGCTCTTATACAACAAGTGTCACACCTTAGTTCCACAAAGATGGGTTTATCCATATGAATACAGAGGACCAGAGTCCAAAGTTTTTTCTCATCCACAGGGGAAGCTTGCAAAGTAGGGATATTATTCAAAACCCAAGAACAGGCTCCTTTCACAGTAACTGTTCTAAGAGCAAATATGAGCAGCAGACAGTGACTTAGGGAAGTTAAATTACAGCTCAGGTCACCTGCTAAAAAAACCTACACTGCAAGGAAGATACACCAAGTATCCTAGGCCACTGAAAAGGCCTATTTTCGGAAAAAAAATGGGTTTGAAGAAACAGAATAAAATAAGTAATACCTCCCATGCTCAAATAATACCATCCTAAAAATTAGCAAAGGGACAGCGGTGTAGTCAACAAGTGATTCAACAGCTGGCTGTGATTGTATGCTCCAGGAACACCCTCCACCTCCCAAACTTCCAATGCTGGCTCCTGCAGCCTCTGAGCCCTGCCTGCCTGAGCCCCTTGGCCAGCCCACCACCCCAGGAATCCTATCCGCAAAAAACCCAAACAAACCAACCCTGCCAGCTCAGCGGTGTGAATCACATCACCAAGGAGACGTTTCTTGCTTTAACTCTGCTTCTCTGGTGCTACAGGAAAGGTCCTCTCAAGTGGGAGCAAAACCATCTCCTGCGGCAGCAGCAACGTGTTAAATCAAATCCTCCGGCCATCCGAGCCCCGCGATGAGAAGAGGGATACATCACATGAAGCTACACGCTCCACAGCTGGTTGTATGAGCTTCATGTGTACGAAGCCATCACGTATGAAGCTGTTTTTCACCTGAACACAAAAGTTTCAAAGCACATTAACCGGTCTGAAAATACTTTGGTTTTTTTCCCCTGCAGAAAAGTATTTTATAGCAAAGCACCACACAGTTTATTGGCCTGAGATCAGAAGGAAACTTGCTTGCTTTGTGAATACTGGAGAGAGATGTGCTGCAAAGTATAAGAATTGCAAATCCAGAATCCGGAAAGGAAAGCAATGCCAGAGCAAACCTACTCTCGTGGAATTTAAACTCTGTCTGCAGTTTATCATTAACACTTAAGTGTTAAAGTCTGTGTTAGTCAATTAGTCAGGATCATATACAGTTTCAATGTAAAAAGCAAACAGTTCAAAAATAACTTCTAAAATATTATAGATTAAGGCTTACACTATGGACCTGACAGTTACAGAGAGGCAAAAGAACCAACAGCTGGCTGGGCTCGCTTCCGTAACCAGACAAAAATTGTTCTACGCCCCCTCCTGAGGACAAGCATATGAAATACAATGAACAAACAAAATATTCAATATTTCTTAAATATATGCAAATTATACAGGTGAACAGAACCTGAATACTCTACTTTCCTGTCTGAAATGAAAAAATTTAAAGGTCAAGTCCAATTTTTTATTAGATGGAACAATGTGTTGCCAAACTATTCAATAAAACCACAAATTAATAAAAAAGAAAAAAGAGGATTTCTGCCTCTGCGCCTATTCACACAGAGACACGCACCTGTCTGACCTGAAACTTCAACTTACATCCTGCTGTCAAGATCATCACTTTGGTTGGGCAAAACACAGCTCCAGGGTGCAAAACAATCTACTAAAAACCAAGGAAAAACTTCAGCAATAGTACTAAACCAGATCAGCAGCTGACTCCAAGTGTCCTTTAAAGGCTTCTAGGTTATTTTTCAGGGCAAAGAGAAAATCTAAACAGAGTCTCACAGTAACAGTAGGTGTAAAAATATTTATCCTAGACACACATGCCTTATAAATGAGACAGATACAGCTCTCTATTAAAAATCAAGTATGGAAGCAGTCATAGTAGTAAATTTTATTATTGCTAAGATATACCTGAAGCAGTACAAATATTGTGGGTAATTTTCTGTCATCACCTCAGAAAAAAATTAGATAGAACACATATTAGGCACTCACTCCTGAAAATGAAAATGGCGTATTTATGCTTTTACTTTTAACTGGTTTCCTTGGTTTCAAATAACAGAACTGCAGAAAACTCGTAGCAGAACTGGAAAAAACAGTTCAAAGTACTGTCTTCTTAATTAGTTTTAAATAAACTTTACTTATCCACCAAAAAAGAGTCAATCTGCTGTGAACTACGCTACTACATGCTCTATAGTCTAACTGTAGAATTATCCTAACAGTAAGACAATTCATATTGATTAATGTACTTAAAAGTTCAAACCTACATTTGGTGAAAGCCTTCAATGCTTATGTTCAGGAGGCTGAGCTTCTACGTTCCTTACTAAGTGCAGAAAACAAAAGATGTGATGTTTTTGTGTAAACGACAATAAAACTGATGCACACCTAAAACTGAGGTTTCCCAAACTGCAGTACAGAGCAGCTAGGAGATGACTCTGCACTCCTGTCAAAGACAGGATTAGGAATTCATTTCCAATGTGCCTGTGGCTGAATCTGCTCAGGCAGCGACACCCTTTAGCAGGGGCAGCCCTCTCTCCCAGTCCATGATGGGAAAGCCAGCATGCAGGCAAGGGGAGGCAGAGAAGAAAGGGCTGGAAAAGTAGGGTCTCCCTTGATTCAGGGGGGTTGAACATAGAGCGTGATTCAAAAGTAAGGAAGCTAGATGTGAATTCCAGCCTGGACAGTGAGGGCATGCAATCAGATGGGAAGAGAAGTGGGATGGTCCATCCTAGCTTGAGGAGCAACAGGACCTAGCCTAAAGATGTGGTGTTCCCTGAGGTTTCTCCTGTAGGCACCCAGCCGCACCAAGCTCAGAGCATCCAAACCCGCAGTCCAAATTTGTGTACGTTTTCCAAACACAACAGCCTCAAATATTCTGAAACAAAACAGAGTGGTTTAAACTATGAAAACAAACAACAAAAAGTGCTTGAACGGACAACACCCTAAAAAACACTTGTCAGTTTAAGGTAAACACATTCAACCCTAACATTTGGTATCACCACAGGTAACCACCCACTTCATTTGCAACAAAATCTTTTAAAAGCACTGCATGCCCTGTAGCTAGGGAAAAGCATTCATTTTTTTCCCCATAGAAACAAATCCTTATTCTACCTTAGGATTTAAAAATCCTTCACCCTGAGCTGAAGGCTTGTCTACAAAAAGTGTTACCACAGTTTAAAGTTCACTGAGAATTTTAGAGCAACCTAAGCAGTGCACAAGCTGTGTGTCAGTTGGAATACATCTGCATTTACCTTAAATTGACTCTGAACCAATAAGAGCTATGCTAACATATAGATTAAAAAAAGCCCTCATGCTGGCTCATGGAGGGGGGTGGGGGTTAGGTTTTGGGTTGGGTTTCAGGTTTTTAGGGGGGAGGGGGGTTATGGGAGAATTGGTTGGGTGTTTTGCTTTAGTCTTTCATAGAGAAGATCTAACACTACATGTATTTCTGGTGCAAAGCGCCTGATTCCTTTGCTGCAAATACCACTTGTGTCCCTACTAAATGTGTTTGAGAAGCATTCCTAATGGAGATTCTTGCCAGTATATAATAAAGCTGGAGTGACCAGCCACAGTTGGAAAAGAATGAGTAAAAGCAGTGGATAATTAGACCCAATTTAAATCTATTTACTGAAATGCATTACCAAATCAAACGGCATTTCAGTAATTTTGTGTTATTCGGGCTGTGAACAGACATTCTTTCAGTCTACAATTCAAGAACACAGGAAACGGAGCTATAGAGCATGTAAAACAGAACCAATTTTACACCCAGTTGATGCAAAGTGTTCACCCAGTCTAACTCTTACTCCACCACGAAATTAATTCCAAAAAAAGGGTCACTGACTTAGTTTTCCATCATCGTCTGCTACGGCCTGAGAGCTCTTTGCCCGCACTACTCTTAGCTTCGTGCCAGATTAGGGGTCACCTGTCACCCTACAAAGGGCATAAAGCTAATAAAAACTTTGTATCTCATGCTCTCGCTAATTCAGCAGAAATGCAACCCTGTAAAGTACGCACTACTAGGGTATCCAGCACCACGCTGAGCTGGCACACGCCAGGATGGGACTGCGACAGCCTGGAACAGCTACGCCAACCCAAAGCGTCACTGCCCCAGCCGCCAAAAGTTACAGACCCCTCCGCTCCGCCAGCAGCGCAGGTCTCAACGGGCACATTCCCAAACCCACTTCAGGAAAAAATCAGCCCTGTCAGCTGAGACAATGTAAGTGGTACGAGCTAACCCAGATACATTTGACTGAGTGGATTAGAGGGTGCTCCTACAAACCACCCCACCAGCAGAGCGAGGGAAGCCATGGGCAGCATGAGCAGCTACAGCAGAGTCCCAGGAGGTGCAGCCACACATCTGCATCCAGCGACGCGGATGCATGTGGCACATCACCTGGCTCCCGAGGGCAAGGTGAAGCCTTGCAGCTCTAAGAACAATTATATACATATATAGAGATATACACACACAAAACCCCCTATATATATGTATACACACACACATACACAACCACTCAGCAAACTGGTAGCTATTTCTCTCTCTTTATGAGCCAAAAGTAGAAATTCTGTTTAACCTCAGCCCTATGATTTTAAATAAAGCAACTTAATTGGACAGTATAAGAAAAGTGCTGGCACATTTAAAGCAAGGTTTCTGCTTGAAGCCCTTGTTAGCCTTACTGCAGAAGAAATAACCGCATTATTAAACGTTCTATATTTAAATTGGATACAAGAGTTGTACATTTTCATGGGATGTACTGTACTCCCTAATGCAATGCTTTTTGGCAAGCACAGGACAGACAAATTAAGCAAGTTTTCCTCTTCTGCTTAAAGACATAAACAAAACTAAAAAACAATGCTTTGGAAAAACCCAAACTCTCTGTTTTCAGTATCTCAACAGTGAGGGGGAAAAAAAAGAAAATACAGGATTAATAATTCACTTAAAGTTAGCACAAAAATAAGTTTAAATCAAGTGCTAGAATTACACAAATGAAATCTCATCCTGATTCAAACAAATGAAGAGGAGCACTGAGAGGAAGGCTGTTTACTGCCCAACTCAATTCACTGCATGGCCTTGCACAGAGAAGACATTTCCAATTATAGCTACTGGAGTTGCAAGAAACTTGTAAGCAAACGTTTGCAATGGAAAAAGGGAAAGCTGATGTTTCTCATATAACGGGAAAGGTGTATATTCAGTCTCAGGAAGTAAAACGGAGACCGAGTAAAAATACATTAATGGAGTTAATATCATAAGAACAGAGAAGAGTCTAAGGAAGATCAAAAAGGCGGCTCAAATGTTCAGTCAAGAAACAATCATGAGCCAACTTCTGTATGTGTAAAGATGTGCTATGAACACTTTGTGTTCTGAGCATTTACATCAACAAGGGAAAAAAAACAACTGCTATGAAGGTACAGATAATATAGTGAATTTGGGAAAACATTCCTCTTTAAAATAACACACACACAAGAGAGTGAACTGCCAAAAACAAGTACTGAGGTGAAAGATTCAATCATTCCAAGGGACATTTTTAAGGCAAAGCCATTAACAGCTGAAGGCTGAGCAGCTTTTCATCTTCTGCAGAAAAATTAAAAAAAAAAAATCACTATACAGTCTTCAACATCCTACACAAGGGAGCACCGGAATATTTGTAACTGCAGCTTACGTGCATAATGAGGACCTGCACCTTTTTTTGGACAGGGCACATGACAAAGAGACCAAACAGAAAGCATTTTCTAGAATAATTATCCTTCCATTTCAAACATGAGGCAGTTATTTGTGCTCTAATGGCAGCCTTAACCACCAACATATAATGATCCAGAAATACAAAGGTAAACTAAACCAGAAACGCTGCAGAAATTATATAACCTTATGAGTTTGAGCCTTTACCAGGCTGCCCCTGACCAGTTTCTCATTTTGAGAAACAGGAAGGATTCAAGAAAGCCCAGGCCTTATGCAGCATTTCTTGCCGTAATTGCTTTCAGGACTTTGTCCAAAAGTCAAGACCATCGTTCATTAACGTATGATCAAAGCTTCAATTTTCATTATCTTCCCCGTAAGCAAGTTGTGCAGCGATGAAGCGTCTCAGGGCTGCAACTCCTGGCTCGGTGAGAACACGTCCCTGGGAGATTTCTCAGCAGTAGGTAACACTGCCACCCCGGTCCTGCCAGAGCGGCCTTGCCCGCGGGACGACGGCCTCATCCCTGCGCCGGGGACGGAGCCCATTCCCTGGCCGCACCCCCACGCAGGTGGG
>NW_010268831.1:0-8754 GCF_000690775.1 Eurypyga helias
CCCTCAATGCCCTCGGGTGGATAATGCAAGAAATGGTACTCCAGCGATATAAGTGGGATACATACTGATGTGGGGAGCGAGTAAGTGTGTTGCTGGTAGTTTCCACGAACTACTACAACTACTATTCTGCTAATAGTAGTTTATAGGAACTGGAAATTACTATTAGAAGAATAGGACAAATGTGTGATTTTTTTTTAATTTCCAAATTCTGCATGATTTGGCCTGAGATGAGACTTATTTAAATTTTGCTTGAACACATTCATAACATTTTAGGTTTGATATCATGAATGGAAACTTCCTTACATTGTGGCATAAATACTTCAGGCATTGAAGAGAAAAGGCAAGCTCTGTACTCTCAAAACCCCCCAAATTTCCATCTCTTTCCATAAAATTACTCTGTTAAAGGGAAACTTAACCACTGCATCTCCTCATACAAGTGACACATTTTTCTTCTGTGAATGTCTTACATTGAGTGTGCACAAAATGGTACTAATACCTACAGCACACATGTCATTTCCACCTTAGACTTCTGAGAAAATAATTTTAACTCAGCATCCTTGGGTCACCTTTCAAGAGATAAAACTATGTTAGTCTTTGTTCACATCTAGAAAATTTCAATATTAAGCTATGCTAATGATTTTTCATTTGTGGTGGGGTTTTTTTTTTTTTTCTTTTCTTATTCCAGACTCTTTTAAAAGCTTACACTGCCAAGACTTCTGCTGGTGTTTTGCTAAGGATTATTTTATTTACACTTGATTATAAGCATAGTTTGGAACAAAGAATTGTGAAAAGATAGTATTTTGGGGAGGGGTGGGGTGGTGGTGGGTTGGTGTTAAAAGGGAAGACCAATTATAGGTACAACTTGATTCACTAAGCAGCAAAATCACTGGGTTATCTTAATAAAGCCAATCCCCTACCCAGTGAATCTTCCAACAGCGTTTTCCACTAGAGTAGACCTTATCCGAGTTGGAAATTCTATTGAAATACATTGAAAAACCTATCTCCCCCTGCCTAAAGAGCCTTATTGGTAGCTCTGAAATGGCAGGATCAGGGTCCAGAAAATATTTCTGTCATTGTTACAACCCAGCTGCAAAGGTTTAATATCTCTAATGACAGCATGTGGTTTCTAATACCAAAAGGTCACGGAGTCACAGGAAGCCACCTGACCCTACTGTATCTTTGTAGCTCACAATTATTATTATCTATTATTGTTCTCTATTTACAATAAATATGTCAAAATCTTGCAATAAAGAGTCTATCCAGAGATGTAGGGATCCTTGCCAGAAACAAAATATGAAATTTAAATTAAAACCAACAGCTGCTCCTAATCAGCAAGCCAAAAAGAAGTAGCCAACCACACTAAAATGAAGTCCAGACCATGCCTACATTTCATGCAAATCTCAGACCTTAATGTGCCATTTCCTGAAATACTGGCTAAAAAGACAGACCGTATGCAATTCCTTGGAGTCTCTCATATTTAATTTGACATCCACTACCAACTTTCTCTTCTATTTTACAAGGACATTTTTTCTTTTATTGCCAGACTGCATTCTGGGTCACCATTAAGATGTAGCTTAACGTGCCATTCCCCATGTGCTCTACTCCCAAGGGCATAAGAGAACAGAATATAGCAACTAAATCTGCTTTCTTTCCAAAGCTGACTTGTTTGATATTGCTGTTGTGAGATTATTGAACAGCAGCTGAGGAATCAACAAAAACCCCAGAGGTCAAATTCCGGTAGCTAAACACAGGTGCTAAATTCAAGCAGCTACTTCAGTCTTCACTGTATATTCAGTTAAGCAGGGCCAGCTGATCTTTACGTGTCCTTTGCACAACTGGTCTGATTCTTGCAGGTGAGGGAGGTGTATATATATTAACCTTGCATACTAGAAGGATGACAGCATTATAATCCAGTGTCTGCTGTCTGACCAGTAGCTTCTTATATATACTGAAGAGAAGAAAATGTGCTACTATTTTGAAATGTTTACAGAAATGTCCTTTGGGATGACGAGAAATTGTACAAATGTGATCTCTGGGAACATTGAGCCAGAAAAGACTCCAAACCATGATGACAGTTGTTCCACTTTCTGTTCCAGTCTGGTCAACCCTTACTACAATGATAGGAGAGAGAAAAAATCTAACAGTATCAATATGGAAATCCAGTTTTCAGTCATAACTATGTTTACTTTTATCATTCATACATGAGTAGAAAGCACAAGTCCAGCAAGTGGTGATAATGTGTGTTAATGAGTTTTACAAAATACATTTGTTATATGAAATTCTTATACATACTTTTTCAGCTTGCTTGCTGTTAAATTCACTGAATTTCTTTTTGGTTTTATATTATGGCAAAGTAGAAGGACTGGTTTCTGTGCTACTTTCTGTCTGTGTCTTCCTTGTATTTACCTTCTGAGTTACCACAACATTTAAGCTCCGTTTTGAGGGCTTACAGATGAATATAATTAAAAAAGCATTTCTAAATAAATTTTCCAGAAACTTGCAAGGTTCGCAAACATCTGTCAGGGGTTTGTATAATCAGTAGTCCATCAAGTAGAAATTGCAGAAATATTATTAGAAAAACCCCATAAATTATAAAGAAAAAGCTGCAGTGGAATTCCAACCTTATTACTGAGGTGTATTAGAAAATTTCTTGCATGATTTGGTTTAAAAAATTGCTTATTTATGAAAACTATTCCAGAATATTTTCACTATTTTTTTCAGTGATCTTTATGAGGAGAGTTGTCTTTTAGAACACTGGTTTTGTTTCATGATATCCAGCACTGTGAAGTATTCAACTAACTTCTGGCATTTAGGCACTATTTTAATATTAAAAAAAAAAATCATCTGAGTAGGGGAAATTACAATTTTTGTAACCTTTTCTGCAAAGTGTCTAAATGCACTATCAAGGTCAATATTCCAATATTCGTTTCTTTGCTAAACCAATATAAAACTTAACATTTCTTTCTTATTATCATCCTCTTTGCACAACCTATTGTTGTTGCTTCAGGCTTTGTAACTATATGAAGACATCTCGGCTCCAAATGTCTTTTAACATATATGTATTCTTTGTTGGTTCTATCTTTATTTTTCCTCTAACACATATTAATTTTAATAATATTCTTTGGACATCTCTGCTTTAGAGAAAACTCTGCTTCCTGTTGCATTTTAATTTTGAAACAGTCTTCCAGAAAAGCATACATACCAGTGAAAACAGGGTTTGAAACTGCATGTGAGAATCAGAGATGAACATCAAATGAATGGCATTAACAGACCCTGGAAATACAACATTTCAGCAACTGAATAAGGCAATCAACCAGCTGCTGGCAGACTAACTCCTGATCTGATGGTATCCCAAATGTACCCTCTTCTTTTCCTGGAGATATCTGAATGCCAGTCACAGATAGAATTTGCACCAGCACTTCTCTGAATTTCTGACGGGAATAAATGCTTGTTGGGGTAGGTTTTTTAGCTTCTCATTCCCCTTGATAGGACAATATTCATTGAATGGTAATGTGATATTACCTTAGTTAGGTGTAAATAATCAAGTTTCTTCCTTTTGTTATTGGATATAACTGATTTCAAAATTAAAATACTTTGATAACTATTGTTTCTCCTTATTTCTGATTTTAAAATTTATCATGGTGCAATTGTATTAAAGACAAGCCCAAATACCAAAAAAATGTTTGCTGGTGTATATGCACATGTCAGAAATATGAACATGCTTTTGGTTTTTAAGTCTCAGTGAAGAATTCTTTCTTATTTTCCCTTCTTCACTCTGTTTTTAAATAGTGGTTGTGCTTTCTTTATAACTATTCTTCATTATTACAGGTAGCTCACTGCAGATGGAAACACACTCACATTGGTTCCTGGGAAGCTGTTGACACAATCTCTGTTTACCTTACCACAAACAGAACTTGTTTGTACTGAGTGAATATTGATTTATATTCAAACCCAATATAAGCCTCAGTTCTAAAAGGCACTGAACATTCACAATTTAAACCAAAGATTTAAGCTACTAAATGAACAAAGAATATGAAAACAAATACAATTAGCAAATACTTTGCAGTGGTAGAGATTTATCAGTCAATTATGTGAATTATGCATTTAGAGTTAAAATGAGTTAGATACTACAAATGAAAATACAAACCAGGAATTTTATAGGTAAAAAAGTGTCATTGAAGTTAATCACAACTAAAATTTGTCCCTGTGTTTCTGCGTTTAATAAATATTTCAACAAAGCCAGGAAAGGCAAGATTCTTTAAAAGATAAACCACATTAAGATACTAAGAGACGTTGCTCTTCTATAAAGAAATTCTGTAAAAAATCCCTTTACAGGATAGCCCTGACAGGCTAGATGAATGTGCCCAGACCTAGAGTATGCAATTTAATGTCCCATGACATAAATTTAGTTGTCAGAGATGAATTTGGACTTGCTGTGTTCACCTAGGAAAAGGGTAAGACAGAGGCACATGTTACCTGTCACATAAGTATTCATGGATGTGCAGAGCTAATATTTCTGCTGTCCATGTCTTTATGGTCAATAGGTGAAAGAAAGTTATAAAAACAGTATGTGGCTCCTAGCACCTCACTGCTGAGTATAGATAATTTGATTTCATTAGAAGAAACCTGAATTATCAAAGACCTTTGAATACAACATAACACGAATGAAATGGGAAAAGCCTTAGAGTGTTAAGTCACATGCTGAAAATCGTTATTAAATAAATAATTTTTGGAAGAATAGCCTCTGAAAGATCTGGAAGAACATTGCCATGGCTGACAGGACAAGCTTCTTACATGTTGTTCCTAGAAATCTGTCCTGTGTGTAAGCCTATCCCCAAACTATATGAACCATTTATTTTTAAATTTGTAAAGCCAAATGTTCAGAAATATGCTGACTCAGATAAGATGAGGGACAATATGCAAAGAATTGTTTTGGTTTATTTTTTTCTTTCTTTCATCCATCTGATATTTTAAAAAAACTTGGTGCATTTACCCATTTAGAAATTATAATGCAGAAAGCCATTAGCACAGTGACAAGGGGGAACCCAATTAGTATGCAATGGTGCCTTTTATACCATGTTTGATAAGTATATAGTTAGGACAAGCGGTTTCATTCCTGTTTGGTCCAATTAAGGTTTTCTGTTGTTTCAGGTCATTTAAAGCTTTTTAAGTCTTATTTCTCCTTTCCATCCTCTGTAATATTGAACATGTGTTGTCAATAGGAAAGTTTAGGCAGTTTCAGTATAAGAAAGTTCTATGACACTCAGAAAGAAGATGTAAAGAACAGACCACAGTAACTTAACTACTTTTATACCCCAAAGAAACACAAAACCCCAGGTTTATCACAAGAACATTTTTCAGGGAAATGCTGTTGTTAGCCTGTCTCCTTCCTGTTTAATGAAGATCCAGAGATTTGATTTCTATTGCTTGGTTTTATTCATAATCATACTCATTTCTATAACCATACCAGAGAAGAAGATAAGAGGACTTATTGTGCTTGATTCACCACAGGAACCATTCTCATGCCCTTACACATTGATAGTGTACCCTGCCTTTGTGAAAATGACAAAAAACCTGGTCAGGAACTTCTCATAAAAATGTTTTTCCCACAGCAGGGAAGTTTGGGGAAAAGAAACAAGCAAACACACAAGCAAACAAACAAACAAATAAAACAATTCTAGAAAAATTAGATCTCATAATTTTGAAACTTTGACCAAAAAAAAGAAAAAAAAGAAACGTTGCTCCTGATGACTCAAGGTTTCACTTCTGTCTGATGTATTTAACACATCTAGGCATTGTATTTCACACAGAAGGCGCAGTCTACAGAAAAAAGTAAGGCTATGCTTTCTATATTTTATAATGACTATTTCGATATGTTTGAAGAACGTGTGTGCAGCACGATGAGAAAAGATACTTCTGCATTGGCATATTGAAGCTTTTCCTTATTGAACACATCAAACTCATCTTTCATGCAAAACCAGATCTTTTCCAATTAAAAAATCTGAGTTTTCTGTTTTCTACATAGATTTAAGATAACATAAATATTGAAATTTTAAATTTTTAATGTATGCTGGAGTACAAAAGAGAGCATCATAATAAGTTTTGTATTTACTCCAACACAAAAGCCAGAACTTGTAGGCTAACAAATTTTTAACTTCTAGACCTGACAATTAAGAAATTTCACTGTCACTAAAGTTACAAGAAATTGAGAAGCAATGACAGATTTTCATTTCCTGGTTTTGAACGTACACTACAGTAGTATAGTGCCTTTATTAAATGATCATCCAGCCAACATTAAAGGGAATATATATATTTCAATTGTGTTATCAATTAACCCTCATGACAGTATGGGATTTCAGAATTTCTAAGAGAAGTGGCACCTTTTCTTTTATGAAGCTATTCCTCTAGAAAGTGGTTTCAGCTATGAAAAGTGCACTCAGACAATTTGCCAACTATTATGTTTATATAATTTCTTTTGTGAAGTATGCCACTGGAACATTATCTTCATGCAAGATGGCAATGCATTTGAGATTTTTAAAATTCCTAATAGAAAGCTAAATACTGTCTACAGAAAGCTCTGTAACATTTGAGATATCAGAGTAAGTCTATAAATAAATAAAAATTCATCTTTAGAAAGACTTGACATTTTAGAAATATCTTTTTTCACCATCTCCTTCAAGATTTTTCTACGTTCTACAAATTGGAAAAAGCATCCAATATCTCTTCATTGCCTTCAAACAAATGATTCTTTGAATTTGGAAAAAATAAAACTCTTGTGAGTTTTATTCTAGCTTAAGAATGATAACATATTATGCCTGTAGACTCTTTTCATTAAAACTGTCTTTGTTCCCAGACTCACTGCTCTGTGTCCAGTTGCAAAGTTGATGAACATGACTCTTGAGTTTCTTGGAGTCTAGCATGGAATGTGGTATGTTTCATAACATCTTAAACTAATGTCTTGAATTCTTTGTCAGCATGAAATGGCAAGACAGTGAGGAGCATGCTTTATATTGCACAGATTCCTCCTGACCCTCCTCCAAAGCAAACACAGAGCTATGAGAAATGTAGATAGAAATTGGGCATTAGTCATCACCCTAAGGATAAGTCATCTCATTCATACTAGATGTCCTAGGGTGTCCCAGATGTATATGTGTGGTAGTAGACATAACACACGGGCTACAGGAGACCTGTATGCTCCAAGATCAACATCTGAAAGCCACACAGAGTGACTTAAACATGTTGAACAGCACTGGGTGTTTGCATTCAGACAACTTCACCACATCCTTTAGGTGAAGCAAGATGGTAGAAAATGCATTAAAATACAAGGGAGGAATAAGTTATGAAAATAAACACCCAGCTTTCACTATACAGTTTTCTGGGTAGATTTGGGAGGTAGTGTAGTCATTCACATCTAAACAGGAAGTCAAGAAGCAAAAGAACGTTTGTGAAGGTGTTTGTGCCCCATCAGGGAGCAAATCTCAGTGGTGAATTTGACTCTTTCTGAGAGAACACCTCATCCAAAGAAATGTTAGAGCATGAGCAATCAGTTTGTGAACTGCTGTAGAAAACATCCAGAACTGCTGTTTGCATTGTCACCTCGAGTGGAGAGATACAGAACTACTTACATTTTCCCCTTGACCTTAGAACCAAATCAAACTTTCATTGTGCTGCATTTAAAAAGAGACTTCCGAGAGTAACCACTTGCAACAAAGGTACCCAAAAAGTTTACCACCTAAGGCTCTGATGCTGCTAATACACAAGTATATAATGATTCCTGCACATGAATAGCCCCACTGAATTAAAGCATCATTTTCTGCAAGAAAAGATGTATAAGGTATAAGATTTTAGATGACATGTAAGAAGCAATGTGACAAAAGCACTCAAATGTTGCAGAGGAAAGCAGAAGCATTTTTATATGTCTATCAATGAAAAGGGCAAATCAAGCAGGTGTTCATTTAATCACAATAATCTTACTACCAGAGTCCTATTTATTTCTTCTCTTTCCCAAGATTACTTGCTACGTAAGTCATTCTGATGTAGCACAACCATATGTCCTGTCTTTGAATATTTTCTCATATGGGAATACTGGCATTTGTGCCAGGTGACTGTCTTGTAGCATTGATCTATGTGTATGCCTTGAACTGTAGGCATAGAACTGTATATCTACAGTATAAGGCAAATGCCACTCAAAAACCCAGGCTGGCTTTTAAACAAATGATTGAAGCATTTTGTCAATTTGGAAAAAGCTTTTCTTCTGAGTTCTCCCATTTACACATAGTTTGCTGCATGAATTCTAATGTAAAGTAGCACTTTAAAAAGTCTCCTGGCTTCCAAAAGAGAGACAACAGAAAAGTAGTGATTTCTTTTTTTTTCTCTCCATCTAATTTTTTCCTGATGCAGTGTGTTTCCTCCTACTTATATTCTTCTCTCTTTAAAGGGGTCTGCAGGTCATATGCAAATAACATTGGATCAGACAGAGGAGATAAACTGAACTACAAGAAATTTCTGCACTGCTTTTTCCACATGCTTTTCACACAAGTTCCAGCATTCTCCAAAATCCTTTTATCTTTCATTTTTTCTTTTATTTTTATTTTTATTTTTGTCTTTTGCTTTTAATTTTTATTTTCCTTTTAATTTTATTTTTTATTATTAATTTTTTTCTCTCTATATATATTTATCTATCTTCCTTTTTATCTCTTTTTTTCCCCAGTATGAATAAAAAGAGCCCACATTCTTTTACATATCTCTGCCTTT
>NW_010268831.1:8777-15799 GCF_000690775.1 Eurypyga helias
ACACTGGGCTTTTGTCACCTACAAGGGCTCTCCTAGGAGAGAAATTGAACCTGAAACATCATCTTTATTTTAAACCAGATGCATGTCTTAAAAGTCTGAATAGAAAAAATATGTCTTATTGCAGCATCAGTGTACAAATGGGACTGTGGGACTAAATTATTCTTTCTTGCTCAAACTCTCACTGAAATCCTTGTTTGCATCTTCTGACTTTGAAAATTTTAGTATGTCTAAATAAAAAGGCATGTTAGAGCCACCAAAAATGAGAATGAGGTCACTTTTTTTACTGTTACCATGTAGCATTTATAAACTTCTGACCAATGATGATTTTTATTTAATGTGAGGTATACTGCTGCACACTCTGGATAAAGTAGTTGTAACTTACGGTGAAAGCATTGATAAACCTATGAGAAAGCTCAAAAAGGCAGTACTGTCATTTTATAGCAATTATTGCCTTGCACTTATCACTAATTACCTGGCACCCCATACACAGAGCACTGATTGCAGAAGTGAAATGCTGTACAGGTGAATTTGTTTTGTTGGAAAATTACAAAAGATGCAGAAATAATTAACAGATTATCTTAATTTATTTCTACATTATAGAAATGAGAACTCAAAAATTGAAGTGTTTAATGTTAAGAACAACAATTAAAAAAAAACATTTCATACTTTAAATTGAATTTTGAGTGATGGTCTTAGTTTGGTTCACTGCCTTTACCCATCTAAAAAAATCAACATTATATAATTTCAGGACACTTCCCCTTTCTCCAAACACAGTTACAGGAGAACTTTCATGAACACAGAATCATAGAATTTTTTAGGTTGGAAATGACTTGTAAGATGATCAAGTCCAACCATTAACCTAATACTGCTAATACCACCACTAAACCATGTCCCTGAGCATCTTGACCACATGTCTCAAATTCCTCCAGGGATGGTAACTCACCCACCTGCCTGGGCAGCCTCCTCCAATGCCTGACAACCTTTTCAGTGAAGAATTTTTTCATCATATCCAATCTAAACCTCCCCTGGAACAACTTGAGGCCATTTCCTCTTGCCCTGTCACTTGTTGCTTGGGAGAAGAGACCAACACCCACCACTCTGCAACCTTCTTTCAGGGAGTTGTAGAGAGCGATAAGGTCTCCCCTGAGTCTTCTCCTGACTAAACCACCACAGTTCCCTCAGCCACTCCCCACAGGGCTTGTGCTCCAGACCCTTCACCAGCTTTGTTGCCCTTCTCTGGACACAGTCCAACATGTCAATGTCTTGTAGTGAGGGACCCAAAACCGAACACAGACTTCGAGGTGCAGCCTCACCAGTGCTGAGTACGGGGAGACAATTGCTTCCCCAGTCCTGCTGACCACACTGTTCCTGATGCAGGCCAGGATCTTGTTGACTCTCTTGGCTGCCTGGACACACTGCTGGTTCATATTCAGATGGCTGTTGAGCAACAACTCCAGGTCCTTTTCCACCAGGCTGCTTTCCAGCCACGCATCCCCAAACCTGTAGCATTGCAGAGGGTTGTTGTGGGCCCAAGTGCAGGGCCCGACAACTGGCTTTGTTAAACTGAAGGCCAGTATCTTGTTGACTCTCTTGGCTGCCTGGACACACTGCTGGTTCATATTCAGATGGCTGTTGAGCAACAACTCCAGGTCCTTTTCCACCAGGCTGCTTTCCAGCCACGCATCCCCAAACCTGTAGCATTGCAGAGGGTTGTTGTGGGCCCAAGTGCAGGGCCCGACAACTGGCTTTGTTAAACTGAGTACAGTTGGCCTTGGTCCATCTATCCAGCCTGTCCAGATTCCTCTGAAGACTCTTTCTACCCTCAGGCAGATTAACATTTTTTTCCATCTTGGTGTCATCTGCAAACTGGCTGAGGGTACGCTGACTGAGGGTGCACTGGATACCCTTATTCAGATAATTGATAAAGTTGTTAAAGGGGAATGGCCCGAATACTGAGTCTTGGGGAGCCTGTGAATCATCACCAACTGGATTTAACTTTATTCACCACAACGCTTTGTGTCTGGCCATCCAGCCACTCTATTACCCAGCAAAGTGTACATCTGTCCAAGCCATGAGCAACCAGTTTCTCCAGGAGAATGCTGTGGGAAACAGTGTCAAAAGCTTTACTAAAGTCCAGGTAGACAACAACCACTAAGTGGGTCACCTTGTCAAAGAAGGCGATCAGGTCAGTGAAGCAGGACCTGCCTTTCATAGACTCATGTTTTCTGTGGCCGATCACCTGGTTGTCCTGTACATGCTGTGTCATGGCACACAAGATAATCTGCTCCATAAACTTCTTGGCACTGAGGACAAACTGCAGTAGACAGACAAACCTGTAGTTCCCTGGTTGTTGCTTCTAGCTCTTCTTGTACATGGCCACCACAACGGCTAGATTCCAGTCAACCGGGACCTCCCTGGTTAGCCAGAACTGCTGATAGATCATGTAAAGTGACTTGATGAGCACTTCCGCCAGCTACCTCAGCACCCTTGGATGGATCCCATCTGGTCCCATAGACTTGTGGGTGTCTAAGTGGTGCAGCAGGTTGCTAACCATTTCCCCTTGGGTCGTGGGAGTTTCATTCTGCTCCCCATCCCTGTCTACCATTGCAGTGGGCTGAGTGCCCAGAGAACAACTCGTCTTACTGTTAAAAAATGAGTCAAAGAAAGCATTAAGTACCTTAGACTTTTCCTTAGCCTTTGTCAGCATGTTTTGCCTCACATCCAGTAAAGGCTGAACATTGTCCTCATCCTGTCTTTTGTTGTTAATGTATTTCTAGAAACATAATTTTTTGTCTTTTGCTACAAGTTGGTCTTTGGCCCTTCTAATTTTTCCTCTACAAAACCTCACAACATTGCAGTCTTTCTCAGATGCCTGCCCCTTCTTCCAGAGCTCATAAACTCTCCTTTTCTTCCTGAGTTCCAGCCAGGAACTGTTCAGCCAGATCAGTCTTCTTCCCTGATGGCTCATCTTCCAGCATATGGATGGCCTGCTTGTATGCCTTTAAGGCTCCCTTTATGAAGAATGTCCAGCCTTCCTGTACTTGTTTGCCCATGAAGAGTGTCTCCTAAGGGACTCTATCAA
This sequence comes from Eurypyga helias, assembly GCF_000690775.1. Lineage (NCBI taxonomy): Eukaryota > Metazoa > Chordata > Aves > Eurypygiformes > Eurypygidae > Eurypyga > Eurypyga helias. The sequence continues at coordinate 11,860 of NW_010268831.1, forward strand.
TCAGGTTTCTGAGCAGTCCAAAGTCTGCCCTCCAGAAGTCCAAGGTAGCAGTTCGGGTGACCCTCTTTCTCTGAGAACTGAAAACTAGCTTTTTGTTATTGCCACACCCAAGACAGCCTCCAGTCGTCACATCACTCCCAGATACTCTGTTCACAAATAACAAGTCCAGTGGGTGCATTCCCCAGTTGACTCACTCACTAGCTGTGTCAGGAAGTTAACTTCCACACACTCCAGGAACTTCTCAGATTGTTTCTGTTCTGCTGCATTGTATTTCCAGCAGACATCTGGTAGGCTGAAGTCCCTAGTGAGAACAAGGGTTAACATTGTGAGATTTCTCCCAGCTGCTCTTGGAAGATTTCATATGCCTCTTCATCCTGGTTGTGTGGTCTATAACAGACTCCCACAATGATATCTGCCTTGTTTGCCTTCCCCCTGATTCTCACCCATGAACACTCACGTCTGTTGTCACCATCATTAATCTCTAGACAGCCAAAACCCTCCTTGGTATACAGGGCTACCCCACGACCTCTCCTTTCTCACCTGTTCCTTCTGAAGTTGATAACTGTCCATTGTGGCACTACAGTTGTACAATTCATCCCACTATGTTTCCATGATGGCAACTATATCACAGTTGTCCAACTGGACAATGGCTTCCAGCTCCCTCTGTTTGTTTCCCATGCCACATACATTGGGGTAGATACATTTCAGTTGGGCTGCTGATCCTGCCACCTTTTTGGTGGGAGAAATCCCAACTCCTATGAAACAATTATCAGGTGCTTCCCTGGTTTCTGGAACATCAACAACCCCTGTGTCTTTGCTGCCACATGGGTCTCCGTCCCCTGCCTCCACTGAAATGGCAGAGCAAAGCTCCTCCTGAGCACCCCATATCTCAAACACTGGTGTGCCACCCCCAGGCTTATCTCCAACAAGCCTGGTTATTATTCTCCCCCTTCATGATACAGTCTAACTGAACAAGATGGAAAACACAGTTTTCATCACTGCAAACTGCTGAGATTTCAGCATCTGGGTTTGTGGGAAACAGTGAAATCTCAGGTTTCTTCATCCATTATGAAAAATTGCAAACTATTAATATTTGGTTTTATATTATTACAAACAAAAGTAATAAAATCATAAGAGAAAAATCTGAATTATCATCAAAAGTTCAAGAAAATAAGTTGTGCTTGTTTCCTTGCTTGCTTACTTCCATTTTAAATGGTCATTTTGCAGAAAAAAACCCATGAAATTGAAAATTTTCAACCAGTTTTGTCTTTCAGAATTGCTTCTGCCATGGTAGTTTAGATGACATCCCATGCACAGAGTAATGACTAGTGTAAGAACATTCCTCAGCAAAGGTAATCAGAGTGTGTGTTTTGTGAGGGAAACAGACCAGCAGCACAAGGAAAGTAAAAATTGGAGAAGGAAATATTGTTTGGCTCCTCATAAAAGACATTATTTTTAAAAATGACAATGTATGATTCATTAAATCAGTACGTAAGAAAAATTCTTCTTGGCCAGTAACTGTACTAAAGTTTAAAACATACCTGCTTTTTTAAGATTTAGCAAATATTTGTGCTAATCTGGAGACTATAGCTACTATCTTTTTAAAGGCTGACAACAATACCTGGAAACTTGCTGGAAATACACTGAAAACTTGTAATGTGAGTATATTAATGTATTTTTAACAATATTTTTAATTAAAAATTAGTCTCCTATTATGTTAATATAGATAGGAGGTAATAAATAAATGCAATGCAAAATCACAGAAACATTGATATTTCCAGAATTTGAAATTTGTTTTAGGAGAAATTTAATCAATCTGCCCACAGAACCTGATGCTCAGCTGTACTGAGAAATGAATAATTTTAATTATATTTATTCTTTCTTAACTCTATTAATTTATCATAGAAAGAGAGAGAAAGCAGAAACAATCACATAATAGCAAATAATCCGGAAAATGTATGTCCATATATATAAATAAACAATAATATATATATGATAGGCATAGAGAGATAGATTTCATCACAGTGGGAAATATAGTCTGTTATGCTTTTCAGGGTTGTGAGAGGATGTTTAAACCAAAGTTAAAGCTCAGACACAAAATCCCTCTATTACACTTGTGACTAATTAGCCGGGCTCCTTAAGGAGCTGTTATAAGAAAGTTCAAAAAATGCAATTTAAACAGGGTTCTTCCTCTGTCCCGTTTTCAATAACATCCAAACTCTGATTTTTTCCCCTGCTCCCTGAGCTTCAAATAAAACTGTATTTTGAACAAAGATGAAATTGTGGCCCTTATAAAGTTAAGGTGAATTTCACTCCCCTTCAGTAGAGGCAGCATTTTGATTTAATTCTTGGTCTTATTGTTAGCTTTGGGGACAAAATCAAAACTGATAAGAAAGAGATCATTGACTCCAATGGCTGTCAGTCAGTTACTTTCCCATTTAAGGGAATCATCACCAGCACGTGGGAGAAGTACAGCATAAAATCATGCCTTCAACATCTGTTTGCACCTGTACCTGCCAGAAGAGGCAATGTGTGACATTTTCTTAATAAGGACCTCATTTCAGAACCCATTTAAATGATCTGTTGCTTAATAACATCATTTAGCCTATTATTGGTCCTTTTAAAGTGCAGTGTTCTCATGTCTTGAATGATTTTTATCTCTTGGCCACATACTGAAAGGCATAGTTTCATAGGTTCCTTAGCCTCTGAAAACACTCAAAGTGTCTTATTTTCCTTTTTCTAAATTTGTAGATCGTGTCCCTTTTTGAGATTCAGTATGAATCAAGATTTCTCATTGTATTAACCAGATTTACATCTCCATGCTCCTCAGTCTGAAATATATTTTCGAAGTTTTTCAAAATTTTCCTAGCACTCCCTTCCCCCTTGCTCCCCAGTAGGATGGGGTCTTACCTCCCTTTTTCCCCATCTGTGAAGAAGAATGAAAATATTGAAAATTCTGCTAGATATTTCTGATAAATATTAGCTGTAATAATGATTAATTTGAATAATGAAGAGGAGTTTTTTTCATTATCATTTTGCTTTTAATCAGCAATTACAATGTTCAGATTTTATGTACTTCTATATGCAATAATAGAAAATACATGCATTTTGTACTAATATCCAGTGAAAAGAAAGATTCCATTTTTACAGTGTGGTAAAAATGTCAACAATAGCTTTAAAATCAAAATAAAGTATTCAGTATCTCTGAGGAAAGAAAAAAGAAGAGCATAATATATTCCCAGAAGGTTGCCACTGCCAACCTCATGGAGTTCAACAAGGCCAAGTGCAAGGTCCTGCACCTGGGTTGGGGCAATCCCAAGCACAAGTACAGGCTGGGTAAATGGATAGAAAGCAGCCCTGAGGAGAAGGACTTGGGGGTACTCGTAGATGAAAAGCTGAACAGGAGCCAGCAGTGTGTGCTGGCAGCCCAGAAAGCCAACCGTATCCTGGGCTGTATCCAGAGAAGTGTGGCCAGCAGGTTGAGGGAGGGGATTCTGCCCCTGTACTCTGCTCTGGTGAGACCCCACCTGGAGTGCTGCATCCAGCTGTGGAGCCCTCAATATCAGAAGGATATTGACCACTTGGAGCGAGTCCAGAGGAGGGCCACGAAGATAATCAACGGGCTGGAGCACCTCTGCTAAGAAGAAAGGCTGAGAGAGTTGGGCTTGTTCAGCCTGGAGAAGAGAAGGCTCCGGGGAGACCTTATTGCAGCCTTCCAGTACCTGAAGGGGCTACAAGGAAGCTGGGGGGGACTTTTTACAAGGGCCGGTGGCAACAGGACAAGGGGTAATGAGTTTAAGTTGGAAGTGGGGAGGTTTATATTAGATATCAGGAAGAAATTCTTCACAGAGAGGGTGGTGAGGCACTGGCACAGGTTGCCCAGGGAAGCTGTGGATGCCCCATCCCTGGAAGTGTTCAAGGCCAGGCTGAATGAGGCTTT